>NC_135866.1:15553803-15756303 GCF_031162955.1 Sander vitreus
TTTCGTTTCCGATGATCACGGGCTCATGACGCTGCGATACTGTTTTCTCAATATTCGATGACTTGATTACTGGTATTTTATTAATTTAATTATTATTAATTGATGAATGTTGTATGACTGTGTGCTTCATATAAGTACCACCAGTTACCAGTATGCATTAGTATACTGACAAAATCTACAATTTAAATTTTTTATTAATAGACATCTTGTTTTGATCATATTGTACTTTAGAATTTTGAGGTAATTGTACTCTACTAAAGTGTTAACATTTTATGATACTGTATACTTCTACTCTATGGAACCCTATGTGTTTAATATTAAATAAAAATTACAAAATAATCACAAACATACATAGAATATAGCTACACAGCAAAAAGAAAAAGTGATACATTGTGGGGGGATAATCCCAGTATGAAATCTTATTTCATCGTTTTGAACAGTTTTACTGAGTACATACTTCATTCATTGTTTTTTCGAAATGTCCTTTTCGAAGTCTGTTTTCAATTTAGTGTTATTTTCCCAAAAGACCTTTATTCAAGTCAATTTATTTCAAGTCACTTTTCCTCGTCACTTATACTTACATTTTTATTTAACTGATTATGCTCATTTACTTTTAAATGGAATTTAGAATGCAAGACTTACTTAGTTAGTTATGGGCCTTAGTTATGAGCTCTCTATTTAAGTGTCCCAGACATGAAGCCAGTAAGCCATGACAGTGTGAAAGTCGCCAGCATGCATAATACAAGGACCCTGAAACTGAAGCAGCTAAATGGAATTCGGCCATCGTTCCTACTGTGACATGTCAAAATGTCTTCTGTGAAAAAGGCCTATGAAGTATATTTTACAAAGTAGAAATACTTGCCTCTTCCACCACTGCTCATGATCCCCTACAACTCAATTTTTGTAATAAATGTTTTTCTAACATTTATTACACTGGCTGTCTAGCAGTGGATCACAAACTGATTAGGGAGCTGGGCCCAAAAATAGGCTTTTAAATCGCTCCGTTTTGTATTGAAATATAAAACTTAGGAAAATGCAGTTCATTTCCATTTCATGATCTATATATCACCTGCTACTTTTGCCTCTAGAATACACTAAAATACTTCTGAGAGCATAATGTGGCCACTTATGTCTATCATCCAATGTTGTCAAATAATTTGCGGGGGAGAAAAAAAAACTGAAAATGCCAATCAATAAAACATTGGAGTAGTAAAGAATGTTTTTTTTAATTCATTAAATACAAAAAGTCCAGAACAGTGATGACTAAAATAGAACAATAGAAAAGGCACGATTATTTCCTCGAAAATCACACTGTGCCATTAAAAATAAAACTGTCTCCTTTCTTCTACTGTGGCTGAAAATAGATGGTCATTTTCCTGACATGATTCCAATGTGTTTTACACTCGAGAGATCCCGTGGCAGTATAATGGCTTGGCATGAGGAGCAGTGTTGAGGTCAACTTTTCCCTGTAGCATCAAAATGAAGGCCTGCGGGACAAAAAATAAATAAAAAGGGGCACAGAATAGAAAATAGATTAGGTTAAGGATTGGATTACCAAACATCCATATTCTTCCCAAGTTAGTAGCTAACTGAAGCAAGTGTTTCATCATTTTGTAGGAAAAAATATTATGCTTACATGTAGACAGCAAAGAAGAACATTATGCTGAGTCATCTGAGAAGTTTCTATAGATGCCCCCCCTACTGTGAATTTTTCCCTTTAAAATCGATTCAAACTGACCACAGTCACTGTTTTATTGTGGAGGAAACCACCAACATTAAACAGCCACATTTAAAATGAAAAGACTTTCATTATAGTGAATTTTAATTCACTGAAACACTGACTTTCAAGATGCACATACGGGAACACTTTTCTTTTTCAAAATGCAATTAAGGAATTTCTAACCAGTACATCAGCTACTCTTCAGAAATCGCACAAACTGCATGTGCTGTATGTACAGTATGTATAAGTGTGTGCCTGAATGGGTCAACAGGGTGACGGACTCACCAATGAATGCAGTGGTTTCACAAGAAGGAGCAGACCTTCTGTGGCCTGAAAGGGTTGGTGCTGGAGGACACACCAGTGAGCAGAGGGTCCTGCAAGGCGTTCTGCATGCAAAACTGTTGAAGGTCTGCCGCTGCCTGGGAGACCTGGTGACCAAAGAGGAACCACAATGTAAACCATGACATAGGGTTGTATTAGAATCTTAAAAAGACTGGTTAAAAGGGACATTCCATTGATTTTACACCTGGACTCAGCCACTGAAAGCAGTTGTATAATGTCTTCTGTGGATTGGGAGGGAGCTTTTCAAAGTCCGAAAAATAACCCTGATCAGGAAAGACTGTACTCAATTGCATTACGGAAATTGTAGGAGGTGTTTATTAAGCTTGAATGAGCATATCTAGGGCTCCTGCTGCTTCAATTAGACCTTTTTTAATCATTCGCTTGGGAGTTCTAATTATAAGGGAAACTATTCCAATATCCTAATATTCAAAACCAACCTTCTGGATTCATAATCTTGAGTAAACCTTATTTCTGTTTAAATCGTATTACTTGGTTCATTTGATCTAGTCAATCGACTTCTCAAAGTTGTCTTGTTAGTTTGCTCTGTACCTTTATTTTACGAAATAAAAGCAATAAAATGTATCAGCAATACATGCATTATCTGGTGAAAATAATGAGGAGGGAGGGGGGGGGAATGGCCTTTGACTTCTGAAAAGGAATGGCGTTAAAGTGAGTTATTAAGCAGGTTAATGTTCAAGTAACGTTAGAAAACGTTAACGTTAATCGCTTTGACGTTACTTTAAGGTAACGTCAAGTTATATCTGATTATCTTTATTATCTTTATATACAGATTCTGTCACAAGCTAAAGGTCTCGACATTATCTCTACTCTGTCAGATGTTAAGTGATTAATCTCAACAATGTAGCAGGCTTAAACACTTCCCTTCGGTTCAAGAAACGCCCTGCTACGCCTGTTGACTTGCGGCTAACTTTAGCGGCTAGCCTCCGGCACCAGCTAGCGTTGTTAGCGATTGAGATTTCCCGCTCCGTTATTTGGCAGAAAAACAATAAGCACATAAATTACCTTCACTCTGTTAATGCTCGCCTCGAAACGGAGCTGCTGTACGACTTTTTTCATAGCTACAAGATTAGAAGAACCCGACATTCTCGATGTGTTTTTGTGAAAAATAAACGCAGGGCGGTGGGGTGGGATTCTGGGCTGGATGCTGAGACAAAAGCAATGATGACATCCGGATTCCGGTTGGTTGTACAAAACTTGTGACTGCAGATCCCATTTAAACCACTAGTTGGCGCCAAATTAAAGAGAATAAAACTTTTTTGTTAAAATCTTTATTGTGCCATTATACCAGATCATTATAAATCTGATGTCAATTTATGCTCCCATTAAAATCATAATTTATACCATCTAGAATATGAAAACATGTTAATTCTAAACTTAAACATTGACTATAATCAGAGACGGTTTATAACCCACATGTAAAAAGAGATTTCTTACTCCAATATGTTCAAATCACTACTCGGTAGATACATTTGAATATAGCTTAAAATCTGAATTGTCAGTTTTGATTTGATTGTAAAGGAAATAAATGTACAATCATTAAAGTGCTTTCTTGTTTGATCAGCTTTGGTGAATGATATGTGCATGTCCATAACAAAAGCAACATCATAATGCTGCAAAGCAAATGTAGTGTTCATCAGTGGTAATTGAATTCAGCCATGAATTGATGCTAAAGTCAACTGCAAAATTATATCAAAAAGGCACTGGAAGTTCTTCAAGTGAGGCTGTTCTCATCTTCACCCAAAGAGAAGATACTCAAGTCTCCACATCGAACTCGGTTTCTTGATTTGACCCGAATATCTCCATCTTCAACGCTGCTGGACTCTTGCCATCGTCCTCGATTTGAATGTCTGGAGGAACTGAACATTTAAAAAAAAAAAAAAGGATTGATAGTATGACTTGGCACCAAACCTACCAGCTAAAAAGGGTCTGATCGCAGCACTGCAAAAAATACAGGCACTAATATCAATATCAAGTGACTGAATAATACCTGCTATCTGGTATGAGGCGGAGTGTCCGATAAAGTTCCGTTGTGGATGGCACAGTAGCACTTTGTGTAGGTTTAGGAGTGGAGAACGTGGCGTGGGTTGACGATGTGACCAGCCGAGCTTTCATGGAAGACATCCTCATCTCTGGCTCGCTTCCTGAAATGCAACGGATATTCAAATTAAAGTCACTGAAAACGCTTTGTACAGTCACTGGTGTTTACATGCAGTTTTTCCTTGTTCGTTGTAGTTTCCTGACAAATTTTGTATTCTCTAAATTATGTTATCATTTCTGTCTGCGTCACCATCTCCTCTCTCTCTCAACTGCACCGACACTTACTGATTGATAAGGCACTTTGACCCTCAGAAGAGGAACATCTCCTATGGTCTGTAAAGGGAGTCATGTTCAAAAACTGATTCTTCAGCCAAGAGGCACGGTCCTCCTCAAAAGCCTTTTTCTGTGGAGAAGAAAAAGTGTATTATTTGTTTTATTATTATTATTAAGTTGAATAAAATTGTGGTACATCAGAGGACTTGAGTACCTCTCGCCCCAGGCGAATAGCAGCCTCTGTGAAGTTCATTCTTTCCCTCTCAAAGTTTCTCTTCTGTTCCTCAAAGAGCCTCCATTCCTCTTTGAGACGCTCCTTCTCCTCAAGTGTGTAGCAGTCATTAAGAAGAGCTGCTGTCTCGTCATCAAATGATGTGTTGAGTTGTTGCTGGATGGGCAGAAACGGAGAGACGCTTTAATCCTTTCTGAATTACTTTTTCGAACTTCCAAATAATAAACATACAACAGACAGAGGCTCATTTATCTGCAATTTCATCTCTTAATTTTCACTCGTAATGAGAATCCTCTTATATTGGTATAAAACTCTGCTTAGCAAATGTTTAACCTTCACAGATCTACTGATCATCTCTACTCTTATGTAAACAAGCAGAAACTGACCTGGAGGAGCTGTTGCTGTGCATGAATGAACTCTTTGCACTGCTGCACTTCATGCCTCATCATCTCCATCTCATCCTCGTGGGTCTCCCTTGGTATCACCTCTTTATTGGACTCCAGCTGATTCTGCACTTGCGAGGCTTGGCAAACAAATACACCAGCAGCTGATCATCTAAAATTTCATTCCATACTGTATGTCTGTAACAGCTACACGTTTTCCCAGAATCCAACTTTTTAATAAACTAACATTAAGTTGTTGAACAACCTTTACTCTATAAAATGAGCACCGCAAGAACCTCAGTTACTTTTGCAGTATTTCAGGGTATGGGACAGTGCTGCAGGTACCTTGGCTGTCCAACTTCTCCATGTGGTTCCTCAGTTTCCTCCACTGCTGGCGGATGCTGTTGGTGAGCTGCTCCCTGGCATGCTCACAGGATTGGTCAAGAGTTTCCCTGCTAAAATCACCCACCTTCTCCTCCCCATCTGAATCAGCCTGAGCAAAAACAGCCAAAACAAACTTTTCAACATGCAAGCACATCATATCATTAAAATCTGACACACAGGTAATAACCACTCAAACCCATTTATCAAGTTTCTTTTTTATGCATTAGTATTATGAAAAAAAAAAAACACCGATACAAATACCTGCTCCTGACTCGCATCAGCATTGGCTCCTCTGGTGGGCCGGCGTGGACTTAGGATATGAATCATTTCCTCCTTCATCTGTTGGAGGACTTTCTTAAGCTCAGCGTTCTCCAGCATCAAGGACCTCTGACTCACCTCGTAGTCTTTGAGCAAGGACGTGTACATCTCACCCTCATGGCTGCAGAAAGCATTTTACAAAATACGGTTATCTGATTGAGGATTACAAATTCTGAAAATATGCTCAACAAGTGAGAAGATGGCTTTCATGATACCTGGCTGTCGCTTTTGTAGTCTTCCAGTGGCTCCTTTTTCCATCTGAACGTCCCAAACAATTCAGTACGTCGATAGCTAGTTGGGAAAAATAGAATGTAAATCAACTTGCTCTGAAATGAACAGAATAAAGAGCAATAGTATAGATACCCAGTTTTCTATCCTTTCTGTCGACCAGTAACTGGCCGAGGCGTTCCTTGAGCTTTGCAGCTTCTCTCTCTTTTCTCTTGGCATCATGGCTGTACTGAGAGGCCCGGCTGGCAATGATACTCTGGAGCTTCTGAACCTGTCGAGGATGATTGAATCATGAGTTGGGTAGGCTCATGCATAATCTATGCACTTGCACATTTAGTAAAAACAGAAAACCTGAGTGTTTGTCATTATAAAGATACAGTAAAATGATACCTCATCTTTTTCTGTTTTTAAGCAGCTCTGCAAAGTCTTAATTTTGAGGTGCAGTTGCCTCTCTGTCTCATGTAGACCCGATTTCTCCCTTATAGACAGTTCCAACTGATCCTGGAAGGAAATGCACAAATTTATGAGCACAGTGAGGTGGCAACGTTTTGCATGAGCAATCAGGTCAGGGTTAAAGCTATAAGAGTGGATTCCTGAATGCCACATCCTAGAATTGGATTGCTATCTGAGGATTTAATAAGACAGGCTGTAAATACACCAACAATATTCACACATGTGGGCCACATATTCGCCGTTTTTCAATTTTTTATTATTGTGATACAAATACCCTTGACTTCTTCACTGGTAGGCTTAGATAGAATATGTATGTTTCTGTTGAGATAAGGGATCATGACCATCATTGTGCTATTCAAAATGATAGTAAGTAGTGAGACATCCGAGCACATTACTTGGCGAGGTTTGTCCTTGTTTGGTTTCTGTAGTATAGCAGTCATATTCATTTCTTTTTGGAAGAATGGGAGGGAAGGACATTTCCTGTATACAAAATTGTATATTTCTTTTCTGCCCTCTAGTGGTTACCAATTTATTACTGCACCTCAGACATGTTCAGATTACAGTCTGTGGGTACACAGAGCTGGATCCAAAGAGGAATACAACAAGACACTGGCTGCACTCTCATAACCCTTATTTGATAGCTCCTTGACTCCTTGTTCCTCGGCTGAACCGGAAGTTGTTCTGTCCCTCCTCAGTGAAGGCTGTCACAACGCTCTTATTTCTGCCCCGAGGGTAGAGGAGTGATCATTGAGGAAGGATGACCGAGGAGCCATGAGCACACGATACACGAGAGCAGCCTTCCCTTACGCTGTGCAGCTGAAGGAGTTGTCAACTCTGCCCAAACAGCTGACGAATTCATGTGACCAGGGTCCAAAATTAGTACTATCTACTAGCCAAATGCTGGTAAAATATACAAGTGGCCGGTAGATTTGCTTCACTCACCAGCCCAAAAAAAACAACCAATGGTAATCTATTGAGTGGCTGGTGAAATTTGAACATTCACTAGCCATTTATTTGGCTGGTGGACAAAAAAGTTAATTTTGGACCCTGCATGTGACGCTTCAGAGGAAAGGACTTCTAAAACACTCGGTGCCTCTCTCCTCCCATGATTTACTCGCGTCTCTCCCGTGCCTCCTCGGTGGGAGGGACTAAGGCGCGAGGAAGGGAGGCAAGTGAAGGAGTCAAGGAGGCAATTTAAGGGTTATGAGATGCAACCACTGTCTTGTATTGAAACTGGACTGAGACAGACATATCCCTGAGAGACCCCCCCGTCATACGTACCTTGAGTCTGGAGTTGTTCATCTGCATGTGGTCCAAGGTGCTGGATTTTTTCAGCTGTTCTTTCTCGAGCTCTTCTAAAGTGCACATATTGCGTCTGTGAATCTGCATTAGCTCATACATGGCATTCAGAGCTGGCACTGTCTTCAGGTCGGCTCCCTCTAGTGAGCTGGCCTCAATACATGTGGAGGAAAGGCCCAGTGAGTCAAGCTCCTGTGAAGAAAGAGGAAATATGTCACCACTGTAGTGAATGATCTCTACAGAAATTAAAAATGTCAAGTGCAAATAATATATTGCAATAATAAGCATTTAGTAGAACATTTCTGTACCTGATTGATGTATGAAATGCATTGAGGAATAGTATCCTCTGTGCAAAAGGCACTAATCCCATTGTAGGAGCTTCTCAGGGACAGGGGTAAAGAAGATTGCATTGACACAAGGTTGTTCTGTCTTGAGGGCGACATTGTCACATGTGATATGCTGGAGATCTCATAGTTTCCTTAAAACAGAGAACAGAGACGGGGAAAATATGGCAACTCACATTGCATCTACTGTATGTTCTTATACTGAGAGGCTTGAATTAGGTTGCTGCTCTAAAATGAGAACAAAAATATGGGTCACCTCTAGCAGGTCCCAAAAAAGCACAGCGGATTAGTCTTTCTATTTTTGACATATTATACAAAATACATCAGAGAAACTTACCCATAGATGTCCCTACTGGCACAGTTGTCCACCACTCTCCCATATCACCGACACATCAGGACACACGGATGTGAGGTCATGAGTTACCAAACGGAAGACGGATTAGCACCCAGGCGGTGGATCAGAGGCTCCCACTGGAATTGAGCCCTGCAATGGAGCATCAAGCCATGAGAGACCAGTAATAGATAATCTGGGCTGCAGCTTCACCCACACAGGATTAACTGCTGATGTGTGCCAGAGGGGTTTAGAGCCAGTGGGGCTCTCCTATTGGCCACTGGCAACTGAATTGCAGGGTGGTAAAATGATCTCAGCAAAAAGTCAAAAGATTTACAAAGATAAAAAATGTCTAAGAGTATAGGCTATGTTTAGTTTCTTTACTGTTGTGCCTTCAGGACACTACCATGATGTTGACATGCTGTGAAACAAGATGAACCAGCTACCTACCACTCCCACAACTTTACAATGAATGCACTGAAATGTTCCAACTTGTGTTCAGGGGCTGTCAAGCACATTGTGTGGACAAAGGGGAGTCATGTTAAGTAATGCAACAGAAAAAGCTGAGAGCACCATGTTGGTGAGGACCTTACTACCAGTCAATAGAAGGGTCTGCTTTTCTGTTCTGTGTCAATATGCATCCCTGCTTGGTTAGATTATTGCCAATGTTGTTATCTAACAAACCAGAAGGCATGCACAACTTTTATCTAAAGTTACACTAACAGAGGCGGAGATAAGTCAAGTGTCCTTTGGCTTAATGTAGTCGTTTTACCTTGACGTTATATATTAGTATCGTTAAAGAACAGTTACTTAAGTTAGCTAAATCGCGTAATTTACGTTAAATTACAAGGTAACGTTAACGTTTGCAAGGTTCGCTAACGTTAGTTAGCTAGCTAGCTAGTTAAACCCTTGTGTTTTGATTACAAGGTAAAATAATTTACTAACTTTAACGTTTAGCTAGTTGGATAGTATACTTCAGCAAGGTAACGTAGCCTAAACGTCCTAATTTGTAACATGAATTTAATTTTAACCAAGACGTTAATTCTGAATTAACCTGGATAAGATATTAGCTGTAACGTTATGATAAGTTAAACATATACTCACGGGTGCGGCGTGAAATGGGTCAAATAGCTAGCTAATGCCCAACACTCCTGCCGAGTTCAGTGAAGTTGTCAACATTAACAAAATGTTCCTATATCGAAAACACCAAAAACTGTCGCGCCGAGTTCAGTCGTCACCTTGTCGGCAGCAAAAACAAGCACAAATCTCACCTACTTTAATCTGAAAGCAGAGATTCCCAGACAGACAGTAGAACGGTTGCTGCTACTGTTTTTTTTGTTGTTGTTTTTTTTAAATCTATTCCTCCGCTAGCTTCAAACCATACGTCACTGTTATTGGAGGCAGCGTTGTTAAGCAACCAGTATCTGAGCCGTGCATTGGATATACACGTGTGCAGTGGACGATTATGCAAATGAGAAATGCTGTCAGGTGTCGACGCAAGAGGTAAGGCAGTATATTACAGTTTTTTCCAACTGCTTACACACGTTTTCAAAACTATATCTCCTTTTTTCAAAACTCTACACACAATTCCCGAAACTGCACACACAAAATGCAAAATGCCTCACATCTCCTTCAAAATGAAACACTGCATTCAAAATACCATAAACACATCTCAAAATGAAGCATGTGCATCAAACGGCATACACTTTTTTCATAATAGCACATTTTTGGATATACCATGTACACACTGTTTGTTCTTTTGTCTTTCATAGGCCTATATCTACATTTACAATGTTCTAGAGAGAAAGTAATCTACTGAGAGGGGTTGAAAAGTGCACCGTAAACAACAATGCAATGTTACAGTAAAACAGAAAATATTTATTGGACAAAACATCACGTTTGTAAGAGTAGCACAGTGTTGTATAAAGTAGCATGAAACAAGAAAACAAAACTACAAACATATGTAAACCAAAGGTATCATTTTTAGAATAAAGAATATGTGTGTGTGTGTGTGTGTGTGTGTGTGTGTGTATTTGTGCGTGCTTGTGTGTCATGGCGGGGAATTGTATGCACAAACAAAGTCTGATTGATTTCTAATGCTGAAATAGTCATTAGATAGTTGCATGAAGTATGGACGCCATTGTAAAGCTACTCAAGATGGGCTTCTCTCATTGGTCAATCTGTGGTTGATCACGTGATGAATAAGTGTGGCCCTGATCTCATCAGAGACGGCTCTCCTTCCTCTTCTTCCCTCCTCCTACTCCTTGTTGTCGTCCCCTATCTCTCCCTCCTCCTCCCCTTGCTCTCTGTCTATTGTTGGCATCCATTGTTCAAAACAGGTAATCTGACCTTTGACCTCTGTATAGGCCTATATTAAAGCAGTGATTGGTTAAGTTATGACATAATGTGTTTGCACATGTGAGGAGTGTGTGTGTGCCCTGGTAAATAAGTGTAGCATTTTGATCGGTTGTGTTTAGAAAAGGAAAGCAAGTCACTTCCTGTTAGATTTTTGTGTCTTAGGTAGAGAATTGTGTGTAGTGTTTTGAAAAAAGTGTTTTATGCAATTGAAAACTGAGTGAAAGGCTGAGAAATAGCTTATGGTTTTGGAGATTTGCTGTGTAACTTTGCACTTTGAGTGAGAGGTTTCAAAAATCGTGTGACATGAAAAGATTTTGTGTGTAAGCAGTTGAAAAAAAACTGTAACTTGCATTTATAAATGTAATTCACAGTTTACCTTTATTTGCATTATACTGTGGCAAACTAAATGTACATTGTACTTTGTAGAGACGTTTGATACACCGGGATACATTTTAGTTGTTTTAATAGTTGTCATTGAAAATATAACGTTGAGCTTAAGACAAATCGTATGTTAGTGTAGAATGTAATGATTCAGAATTAACTAAATCGGTAAAAAACGAAAAAGAATTTGGCCAAAGCAGCAGAACCAGTACATAAATGGCTAGACAAAGTAAAACCAAACAGTTAGGCCTATATATCAATTTAGTTACACAGACATTTTTCAGAGAAAAGGGAACAGTACAAGATACTGCAAAGGATGAAACACAAACAATTACACAGAACTTTGCAATAATTGAATACCATTTTTTCTTTAAATAGGCTAGTACATTCAGGGTAAGCTAGATTTGAAAATCAGTAAATCTACTTTCACTTCTTAATTTTTAATTAAGTAGTATGTTCAAGTGCTTGTAAAAAGACGCATAGCCTACAGTTATGCTGTTATTGTGCAGTCAGAAGGAAATTCCTCTTCAGGTAATCTCTGAGAAATCTGTTTTGTAAAGAAAAGTTGAGTTGAAAACCACGTTTGAATGCATCACTGAACTGAGGAGGTATTGGTTGTAAGTGTATATTCATATTGAAATTACTACTACTACTATATCAGGTTGTTACACTGGTGACCATATATACCTTACTGGTCCTCTGAGCATTTACTTCAGTAGTGTTCAGCAATTCAAGTTCAAATAATTCTACTTGAGTAAGAAGATAGTCTAGCATTCACATCAGGCGTCAGTATAATCTAATTCTCCGTGCAGACAGTCAGGGCTCTTTGCGGGCTTATTCAGTCTCATGATTTGTCCACACAAAGATAAAAGCCACCATCTTCTCACGTCATCCAAAGCAGCAGCATGGAGAGAGGCAGCAGGCAGCTGGCTCTTCATCAGTCTGGTATCTTCCAGACTCAGGCTGGTCTCTGCACTCTGCTATGAAAGCCTGAAGCTGGGACACTGGCACCTTGTCTTGCTGGTTATGCTGGGGGAAAAAATCATTGTAAAGCATTAGGCAACTCAAGTGGAAGAATAAATAAAAAGTATGACCTGAAAAACATCTCTTTACAGCAAGATCAAAGACTATTTCTCAGTATGGTGAATCCAGGTGACTCAGACTGACCTTGATGGTCTCATAGGTGTCAGTGATGAGAGCGATGAAGAGGCTGAGCACCATGTAGATGAAGAGGGAGATGAAGGAGTAGAGGTAAAGTCTGCTGAACAGCCACACCATGTAGCCCTCGTGTCTCATCTTCAGGAAGGTGGCGTACATGTCGTCCCCGTTGATGAGAGAGAAGAGGCACTCTGTCACCTTGTCGAGCGTTCGAAACTGGGAAAAAAAAAAGGTTTTATAATACTTCAGTGTCACCAGAAAGGAGCTCCCTGATGCGTAGGCAGATTTATTAGGCCACAATGACACTTGAAAAAGATTAATTATGATTATAATGTTCATACTTTGTCATGGTAAGGCCCAAGGACAATCCAGCCACAGAAACAGTACCCGAGGTAGATCATGGCTGCACAACAGCAGAATCGGATCACATTTGGGAACGCTGCCCTTAGGGTTAAGATTAATATCTAGAGAGGAATAAAGGTTGTCAGTTCCTCTGAAGATGCATTTGCTACTTTTAACACGTTGGCTGATGTATTTTGCAAAAAAAAAAAAAAAAGCATGGAAGGTCTTACATTGTATTTCTTGAAGAAACCAAGGTAACGAATTACGCCGACCCAGACGAGCATTGTGGCTGTACCCAGCAAGATACTGCAGACGTCATAGTTTGTCAGGTACTGCAAGAGGAAAGAGAGTACAAATACAGTTAAGGGCCTGTACTCTTTACACACTGCCTTTACCCCGAGTCCAACATGCCTACAGTGAATAATCTAATTAAAATATAGCCAATAAAGCTCAATGAAAAACAAACCTTTGTTTGTATTCCAATTTTGAGTGCTGACCCAGTGATGGTCAATGTGTCACTCACAATGATGAGGATATACCAGCCGTTCACAAACTCCATGCGGTCTGACCAAGACACAATTTTATTGTAGTAGGCATGGAAGAATATGTTGAACTCCTGCATCAAGAGAAAATTCAGATATCGTAAAATAAATACGCAACAAACCAGGATTCATACCATCAACACATAGTGGGTGGATTGCTCAATTTCCACATTATATGATTTCACGTTTTAACTTATGAGAGGTTTGTACTTTTTATTTGATGAGGAGGTGATGACTTTTGTATCGTCTGATCAGTATAAAATACTGGCTATGGCTCTGCCCCATCAATACTACTGAGGTCCCCACCATGCAACCCCCTCAAGAATTATTATTTTCAGTTACATTTTAAAAATGTATGAATATACACTGACAAGATTCAAATTCTGGCAGGGAAAAACTGAATCCTCTATTTATTATTCATTTGTTTATGTATTGTTTGTTTATAGGTAGTCCAATTTAAATATTTTGAGTCTAAAACACTAGAATTAGATTATTAAATTAAATTAAAATACCCACCATGTGTACGTTTTTTAAGTGTATAATGTAAACTCCCCCCAGGTTGTTAAGCCCAACAAATTCCTAAAAAATAAATACAGGGGAGGACATGACATCACCTACAGTCCTGCATCTGATGCTGGTTCATATTATGTGTTGTGCTGATTACATCAGTCATTTATTACTGAATAATTGGCCTTATCTGTAATAGTTAAAAAAAAAAAAAAACGGTGACACTAATAATTGACTTGTTTCTCATAACTTACAAACTGGAGTTGGATGCCATTGATGACGGATCGCATGCAGAGGATGAGAGAGATGAAGCAGGAGAGGATGACCACAGAATCTAATGACAGGAGGAGGTAATCGTTCTGACCAGCTAGAAACCAGAGCCACAGATTTCAGGTTGCATTAACAGCTTGTTTTTGTTACTGCTGCTTCTACAAAGCTGCGACACACACTGTTGTTTTTCTTGTAATAGTCAGGTCAGCTATCATGCTAAGTTAGATCATACAGTATATCATATACAGATGTCAAGGGGGACAGAATAATGTCACTGTGCCCCCTGCTGGCCTTTGAAATAATAACCAATATGAGTATTGGGTCATAATATAATATATATCAATGGGTGGGATGAAATGGAGTTTGGGTTGAACTTACATGCACCTTCCACATTCCAGTCTCTGCATTCATAAATTCTTGCATCATTTTCGACCTTAACCTTTATCTTTCCGCTGTGTGCACGATTGTCAAACTTGATCTGTATCAAAACAAAGATTGAGACGGTGGCAAGTTAAAGAGAAACTATTTATCAGCATGTCAAATGATCCTAAAAGCTCAGATGAGGGTGTGGCATTTTCCAGACATTGTCACCAACCATTATATGGAATTCATAACAGTCTGGTAGCTCGTGGTGCCGCACAGTCTGCAGGTTGATTGTTTTCAGAGCAAGGTAGATGTTCACCGATAGCAGCCTGGGCACACAAACGTATATTAGCAGGCATCACTCTCACCACCTAGCATGACAGAAGCATTTTCAGTTTACCACAGATTTCACCTTTTGAAATCTAATGAGAAGTTCACATGTGTGGCCAAACTGTTATGGTTGTCAAAGGACTGCACAGGATATATGGAAATGCATTCTGTGAGGAGGAAATACAGGCAATAAATTAAAATAAAAAGCAGTTTGATTTCATTTGATAGTCAAACAGAGGGATTACTCAGCATTCATTCCTCTGAATATGCTACTTCCTCTTTTCATGGAGTCACAAGTAAATCCACACTGATTATTTTCCATTCATGCCATGATTCAGCTTCCATAAATACATCAAACAATATGGATACAACTCGTGGTAGACATAAATACACAAGTTCCACAGCTACTTATGACTCTATTTGATGATTACATTATTTTGTATGTATTTTTATAGCAATGTTGTGCTTTTGTACCTTTATCAATATGTGGATCAATATCAAAGGTCTCATTTCCAGGATCGATGCTGCTGTTTCTGTAAAACTCTTGACAGACAGACAGAGGAGTGTACTTGCCATCAGCACTGTCGTATGCCAGATTGCCTACAGTCAAGTTTTGGAGATTAATGTACTGGAAAAAATCAGAAAAGAAGAAGAGTGAAACACATTTTTTCATACATCAAATCCCTGTGGGATATAAAGATTAACTCTTATCTTCCATATAAAACTTCAGTACCCTGTCGATAATGTAGGAGATGTGATCATACACATCTGCTTTCGTGTACAGTGCGTAGTTTCCCAGCCGGTGATCCTTGTATTCTTTTAGAAACAGATGTCTGAATGTCATCAGATTTTCGTCTTTGAAGGTGACCATCATTTCGTTGCTCAGGCCGAAAGAGACCAACTGAAGTGAAGGGGGGGGGGGGAGAGAAACATACATTTAATACCCAAAAAAAAAGCTCAACTCTCTGTGCACATTTATGCCTTGTGACAAATAAATTAGTAAAGAATTCTGTGTATTACCTGGACTGTGATGATTGCAATTTTTAATATTTGTAACATCAGTTTCCATGGTTTGCGACCCCTGGCTCTGTATTTCTCACAGGGGTTCATGAAGAAGTATTTGAGCCTCCGTCTGAAGTCCTCCACCACCTTGGACTGCAGGGTCTGAGTGGGAGTGCTCCATCTGCAGCGGCCGTTAAGCGTCCTCTCCTCTGGCCGGGAGGCCAACAGCTGCTCAGAGTCCTCCGCCATACTCCAGTACAGAATAGAATGACTGTTTTTGAGAGTCTTTCTATATACATGTCAGACATGTGTTTAAGATAAGGGTTTAACCAGTCCAGTCATTGTGATGTTTAACTGGTTCTCCTGCGTGTGCTCACTGCTGTCATTCTCTCTAACTCTCTTTAAAATCTTAGTATGGAGTGCAGACTAATCGCGCTAACATAAGCTATAATGCTCTAAAAATCACTAAGCCATTTTAGCTCAACCATAGCTTATTGTGGAAGACCTGCAACAGCGAGCATGTAACAGACAGCAAATGCAATTACTTCACCTATCAGGCTATTCAATTTAAAATGTTAGCAAAACAGTAGCAAACAGCAAACAGTAATGAATGAAAGTTAAAGGCACTTACATTGTAGATATTATTGTAGTGTAATTATACAATATTTTTACAACCCCTTGTTAGGATATATAATTAGTACAGATAGTAAAAGCACCAAATTTGACTAAAAGGTCAATATATATATATATATATATAAAAACGATAAATGAATTACCTTTGCACCAGCGAGCCACAGAGCGACCAGGGTAACACTTGGGGCTTGTCCACCGTCTATGAAGATCAGACAGTGCAGTCACCATACCAGCCTTCACAACAATGACATGTCATGTCATACCTCTGTGTCATTTTCGGCTTTTCCAGTTTTTCCAAAACAGTTACAGAATCTCTGCACACACAGAAACTGACACCGCTAGTATGCTTCTGCAATGAATTAATATTGTATTACAAGAGCTATCAAGAGTCTCAGAAGGTTGTGGGATTTATTGGTGTTACCTTAAAAATGCTGTATGTCCTTACTATCTCTGATGAAATCAGCAAACTCAACCATTTTTTTTCTAAACCACCACACGGTCGCCAATGAAGAAAGGAAGCATGAGCTGAATTCATTTAAAAAACCTTTATGCAATAGATTGTTGTACATGACCAGTGAATGACGTAATAAGCAGGAAATGGTCGGTTAAAGCGACTTCTTGTCGACTTAATGCTGCACTGAATGAACGGGAAATCATAATTTGGAGCTACACTGCTCTGGTCAAAGGCAGCACCTTATGAGGTCCGACTAGCTCATTAGTTCAATTAAATTAGTTCCTT
Organism: Sander vitreus; assembly: GCF_031162955.1. Classification (NCBI taxonomy): domain Eukaryota; kingdom Metazoa; phylum Chordata; class Actinopteri; order Perciformes; family Percidae; genus Sander; species Sander vitreus. The sequence goes on from NC_135866.1 coordinate 15,570,794, forward strand.
CCAGTGTATAACAGTTTCTCACCGCACCTAAATTGTAGCTGCTGTGTTTTGGATCAGTTTCAGATTTAAATCATACTTTTGCCAATTTAAACTGTTTTTTTTATTTAGGCAATGTTATTGTACACCTGCTTATATTTAAAGAACATTTAACAAAGTGGCTTATTTTGTTTAATAAAAAAAAAGGGGTTTTAGAAAAATGTATACATTCTTGAAACTATTATTTTAGCCTTAGTATCAAAGCTAAGGTCATGAACTGGCACCTGTATCAAAAACATTCAAACAATACTTCAGCCCAAGTGACAAATTATAGTAGTATAGTAGCAATTTATGCCTAATCAAAGGCATGAGCAACACAAAAAAAAGAGTGCGAGACAACAATGAGAGAGTGTTTGTTTATGAGTGGCTGCAGATTCTGCTGGTTTGTCCCTTTAACTGCATGAGAAGTGTCTTATTGAGATGTGAAATTAAAAGATGTTCCTATGTGATGTTGGAGTGAGAGAGCGCGACCGGAGGGGCTGGAAGTTTGGGTCCCCGCCACTGTTGGTGCATCCTGGTGCTCCGGCATCTATGTTGGAAGGAGACTGAACCGTTTCCTCCTCCGGCAGCGGAGGAGCTCCAGGGTCTCCGGGCTTCGGGAGGCTGGAGGAGGTTGTGGAGGAAGCTATGCCGATGCTAGCACCGGCCACAGAAGGCAAGTCTCCACCTTTCTGTAACAATGGCAGATTGAGTGAGCCTGCTACGTCTGAGGTTGAAAAACTGCGTTCTCCGTCTGGGTGAAAGAGGAGGGTGGAGTTGTTTGAAAACGTCGGGGGGATGTCGCTGGTTGTGTTTGGAGTGCAGAGGCTGCTGTCAGACAAGGAACTGGAAGCTGTGGAGCGACAGAAAAGTGGTCAGGAGAGTTGAATTAGAGCATCAATAACATCTCAGATTTGAAATACACAACAGATTTCATTGTGACTTGGCCTATTAACCTCGGAGAGACTCGATCTTCTCGTTTTTCGCCTTTTGCACCTCATCTGTGATTTTAGTGATGATGAAGTTCTGTGAGCGCAACTCCCTTATGGACTCAATCAAGGCATCCAGGCCCCGGGGGTTCTCGGCCAGTATGTCCAACAACACGGCCGTCCTCTTGGTCTGTGTGGTCCTGCAGCTGATTTCCTCCGCATCGTCTCGTGTCAGGATCCTGCGAGAGCGCAGGTAGTCAAGGTGGCGTTCGGCTTTGATCTTGTCACAGAGATAGTGCCGTAGTCTGGTCAGCACCTGGAAATCCACAGCAGCCATGTAGGAGACACAAAAGGGGGAAAAAGTGAGCTGTAGAGGTTCTGAGCAGGAGGGTTAACTTGTTGCATAGGGTCTGGGAAGGCTGAGAATCTGCAGGTTTTCACTCTACAGTAGCCTACTCAAAAGTCTACAGCAGGTGGTCTGAAATCACTTCCCTAACCTGGTCTGGTTCTGCTCTCCAGTTGTCTATCCCTGTTTTAGCTTCAGTTAGTGCTTTTGATAAGTCAGCTTTAACAACTAAGCAAATACTGGCTGTAGTTACAACAAAAAGTGCACTCAAACTCCAGCCTGTGTGTTCAATATTGTGTTTTGTTGTCCAGTCCAACAGAGAATTGGAAGTTGACGTGGGCACAGAGAAGGTTGGGTGTGGGTTAACGTTATTTCCGGCCTTTCCCATGCCTTAAACGCCAAACAAGTTGCAAATAAAGTGTCAGTAGAGCAATATATGTCTGTATTTTGCACATAACTTACTTTAACAGAAGTATTATTTATTCGGAAGCATGATTTGGCTGAATTATAGTAGGTTACTCACGTCTTTTTTAATCTCTGCCATTTCATCTTCACTGAGGTGAGGAACATCCATCCCTTTCACCCGTAAAGTGAAAATCCAGGTGTTCCGTGTAACGAATGACGACTGAGATAAGTCAATAAGATAGTAATAATAAAACGCACTACATCGAAAAATCAACTGTAAAAGTTAACAAATGTGGTTCTTCATTATTTGTCGTTAAAAGGTGGCGTACAGCCACTGTCCATTCAACTTTTGTTTCGAAAAATCCCCGGACTTCCTGATTCGTGTTTGTCGAGGTTTACGTTGAAAACCAGAAGAAGAGAAGAAAGGTTAAAGACAGCTGAGTCGTCGGTTTTAAACTAAGAGCCGATTTATGTAGTCAGGTACCTGTTAAAAAGTCTAAAATTAAGATAAAACGTCTCTTACAACAGCAGACTAGGCTACAGTTGTCCAACTTTCCTCGTGTTTATCCGTGCAAATTGTTTTCAAGTGAAATAAAATGTTTCTGCTGTGGGTGAAATGCTATTTCGATTGCGTCCACTGGGTGGCGATGTTGGAGCTCTCTCTCTCTCTCTCTCTCTCTCTCTCTCACACACACACACACACACACACACACACACACACATATTTCATTAACGCTCTATTGTTGTTACACACAGTAACTACAACTATATGCTTCTGATTTTTCGTACAAAAACATTCCAGTACAGAACAGTATGAACCCACGAGATCACACACACAGTACAAACATAGTGTAGAGTGTACAGGCTGACAAAATAAACGACAAAACAGTATATGAATCAGTTAAAATCAGCTCTGCATCAGTGAAATGTTACTTACACATACAGTATGTATCAGCAATAATAATCTAACAATATGTAATAGTAGGCTATATAACGGTTACAGTTGCCATTCTTCTTTACTGAGTACTTTTAAGCATTAGAAAACAAAGTGTCCTTATGTCACAGTGAAACGTGCATGAGAAAAAACAAAAATAACACTCCAGTAAACATGAATTAATTTGCAAAACGGCAAAACACGATATTCACTTCCCTTTAATCATGATGTGCCACAAACTGTTGAAGAACGGGTGCTCCCTGAGGAGATTGTTGTCAGGCATGTTTTATCATGTCCTGCAATGTAATATGCACTGTGCAGCTCGAAAACACCAAGCCATGCTAACTGTAAATCAAGCCACAACCTTCTGTTACTTGCTCAAAGGTTTTTCAGTGTAATGATAATGATCTGAAATAGTGGGGAAGTACAGGCTCCAATCACTACGTGGCTGCCTTTGCATCCCAGCAAATTCTGGAGGACAATTGCAGCCAAAGGATGCCCTTTAAATGTCCGCTGTATGTGCATCAGCCTCTTTACACAAGAAAAATATATATGTATTTGTTAAATGGCCACAAAGCATCCACAGAAACTGAAAATGCATGCCCACTTTTCTCCGCAAAAGCATTATGATGATTCATCACAATAATCATTACTGTTAAACAGCAGAGAGCAGTAGCCTGGAAATAATGTTGACTCAACTGTGAGAGATTCAGAAGAACCCAGTGTACAGACTTGTCAGAGGCCTCTAAAGTGAATCAGACACAGAGAAAAGGAAAAATTGTTTATGGAAATGATGTAATGAACTGGATTTGCAATCATACTGTATCTGCACAACACGTACAGACATTACTGTCTGTCATACCGTGTATGACCCACTCTCACATAACAGCCAATATAAGCTTGTCTAAGACCTATTGTGGTTTTACACTGAGAAGCATTGGAAAGGTTTTTCTGCCTTTCCATTCTCTGTAGCCAATCTTCATGCCACACATAATTTGAATCCCATATTTTGTCTATATTTTTCTTTCTTGTATTTGTAATTTAGCATTTAACATGACTTTTTACACTTTTCTTCTTTTCTACACCCTCTCATCATGTATTTGCTGCCCACCAACGTCTCCCTTAAGATGTCATCTTTAAGGCTGTATCTATGTAATGAACTAAAACGATCAAGGGATTTCAGTGAGATGCTGCACAGTATCAAGTATCATGTAAAATAAGTGGGTAAAAAAAAATAAAAGTCTTGTTTCCAATTGGATAATCAGGATAATCTCCAGGATGGGTTGCATAACATTTCTTATTAATAGCTCAATCCAGCTTTACAGTTGCTATGGATGACCGGCAGCAAGCTTAAAATGCTCAAAATAGGGACTTTTTTCATGTGGTAAAAATGTGCAGTTCTTATGGCTGTTACAGGAATAGTTTGAAAATGTGCTTATATATTTGCTTTCTTTCAGAGAGTCAGATGAGAAGATTACCACTCTCATGTCTCTGCATTATCTACGGAGCTTGAGTCAGGAGGCGATTAGCTAGCTTAACATAAAGCATGGAAACAGGCCAGACTGTTCAAAGATAATATGAAAATATGCCTACTGACACATCCAAAGCTCCCTTATTAACATGCTGTATTTTTGTTTAATCCATACACAAACATACATGTAAAGGCTATGTTATGGTTGTAGGCCTATGGGAAGCTATATCCTACATGGTGTAGGCTAACTATTTGTTGACAAAACAGCAGTACAATGACTTCCTTCAGGTCAGACCAGCAATTACAATTTTGCAGAAAAATCAGTTCATGGTGGTGGATTCACTTACAGGGCCCAAGTTAATCTACATTCATTTTAATGAGTGACGCTGTTTTGACAGTAATGTCCTTTGAGGGAGCAGAGAGCCAGAGTAGCCAACATAGAGGCCTAGCATATTAGCTTTGTTGTTGTACCTTCTCCTTTTAATCTCCTCTATTGGAGGATAAAGTGATCCTCAAAAGATTAACAGTTATGAGACAGTAGCTGATGGTACAAATACGTTCTTGAATTCTTTAACTTACTGTCTTTAACAGTAAAGACTTACTGTGACAGCGGAGGATCTTTGCTGACAGTTAGCAAGCTTGTTAGGTTTTTCCCACTTTCAAAAACTCTTTGTTAGTGGGAGGTTTTGTGACGATTGTGACTGACTGACCAGCTCTAGCATGTTTTCTGCTAGCTAACACTTTAGCAGTTAGCTTGTCGGCTACAGTAGCTTACCAATTGACCATCAGCCTCCAGAAGCACATATTTTTGTGAAGACGTGTGGATGGATTTTATTGTGCGTGGTGGGTGTGAGCTGGCCAGCTGTCCTTTTTTCTTGTGATTCCTTTCCAGACAATGAGGTTGCCAGGGAGAGAGAACTTACTGTTCCTCCCTGCTTCCAGTCTTTATGCTAAGCTAACCTAACAGCTTCCTGGCTTTTGGCCGCGTTCATGTCACAACCGAGTTTCAAGTTTTTCGATTTGTAAATGGCACTCACGTCAACATCCAAGTCATAATTATAATTTTTATTCTGCTATTATTCAGCTTGTCAAGTCCTTCCACCCTTTCCTAATTTAGACTTGATGAAAGTCCCTTATCTTGTAGGTTTTAAATTACATTTTTATCTGCAAGCTCACAATACAGGTGCTATGCATATTGCATTTGATACATAATGACACCTTGATAATGTACCTTCATTTTCCATTGTTTACAATAGTCAACCCGGACATACCCGTAAACTATCCAAGCAAGCATTTACATACACATATTGTGTAACTGTTAACCCTAACTACTTTACAAAACACAGATGTCAAAGGCTCTGATGCAGATACATAAAATATATATTTTATACAAACTGTAACATTAATTTCTACATTACCACAGGACTCTCACACTAGTAAAGCTTTAAAACTAGCTAGCTCCAAATAGTGCTACTGTAATGTAGCATAACATTAGCCACAATGCTTATATTTTTTATATAACCACATTTCACCTCATTGTTATTTCTTAATAATAACTGAACAAAAATGGATGCCTGAAATCAGCGAAAGACAGATGTTCAATCTAATTAAATTCAAATTTAATTTTCAAAAATGCTACTTAGGGGCTAACGTGCCCTTGAGCATAGCCCACTTACTCTTTTCTCTTCGGAAATTACTTTTATACTTACATCAATACTATAATTTATATAAGACACATTCACATGTTGCTCTGTGGGATTGGGATAAATTGAGTGTTGAACATGCAACTGTAATCCTTTCTAATTTGTCCAGTTGCTTTATATGTTTTATATTTTATATGTTTCCCTTACTTAACATGGTTCTGTAAATTCTTTATAATACAGCTTTGGAGGGAAAAGTTTCCACTCCAAACCACAAGTCAGCAGCAATTTCCATGCATGTTTGAATGCACCGTGCTCACGCTTGTTCGCTCTTCATCTGCCTGGCGCTGATTCAGACCTCAGTTGTATAACCTCCGTTAGATAAGAGGGGGAGGTTGTGCCAGTCTGCCCTGCTCAGCCTCTTGTTCTCACAGGTTATAATGAAAGGAAAGGCATTTTTCCCCTGATAACTCTCATTGTTCTTTGATGTGGATAGAAGAGGATGCTTTTTATCCTGGCAGCTATTTCAAAGAAACCTTAAATGTTCATCCAGAGTGGAATGTTGCTCTAGGCATTTCTCAAGTTTTCTTCTTTCTTTCTTTCTTCTTTTTTTCTTATTCGGTGTGTTTCTTATTCAGGCCGAACAAAGGATTCATACGATTCAAACATTCCACAAGGCTCTTGACTCCTTTTTCAAAATATTTAAGTCAAACAAACTCTAATCCATCCACGCACTCATAGGTGACTGAAGGGAATTTCATCTGTGACTTTTAACACTAGCGAAGTTAGAGAATACAAACACTGATCACAGACTACATGCAGCAGTCTAAACACTGCTTCGGCCAAGATAGAAATTCAGTTGGTCATAGAAATATGTAGCTTTTCTTCAATATTTATGTCAGAACTTGTGGTGCCCCGATGTTGGGGCTGCTCTCACATGCATGGGGCTGGTGATAAAAGAAATTCAGGTATCATGCTTTTTGTTTTGCCTTTACATAACCATATTTTACCAGTGGTGGTTCTATCTTTCTTTTCCTTTATCAGGTAAAGTTGGGGTTAAGAAGGACCTGGCCAAAAAGGTGACATAAAAAACATTGTTACAACAATGCATACAATACAAAATCAACTCTAATAAATAACTTTCACAAACCACATAAGTATGGCCAGACATACAATGTCCTATTAGGATGCATAGAGGTATACAGTGCATAATAGCAGCAAACAATGTAATGCATTGCTTGAAGAGTATACAATTCCGTTTTCAGGACAGAACATGTAATTAAGCCACTTGTATTTGTAGTATTTCATTATATAGAAATACTTTTTTAAGGAACTGGTTTACTTTATGATAGAAGAGTGACTTCATGATTACATAACAGATATAAAATGATAATTACATGGCTACATTGGAGAGAAAGCCCTGAAAGAATGGAAGCAAGACGGTTCTTGGTTCACTGAGTGAGAGAACAGGAGGGGGGGGGGACATCTTATGGGAGGACTCGTGGAGACGCATTCCTCCCATAGTTTTGGGACACCTCTTCATCCCGTGCATACGTCAGATCTGCTCGGAGTGAATAAAAGGAGATGGGGACTCCAAAAGAGGGAGAGAAAGAACTTGTCGACTCACTGCCAGGTCTTGTGTTTGACAGAGAGATTGTTTTTCACTCAGGAAAGATTTTACTTCTAAAGATTACTTTAACTTCTGAAGATGTGGAAAGTCTTTGTGATCCTCTGCGTTACACTGGTGAGGAAATAATCACTGTTCTTTCATAAGCTGCTTTTCTAGCTGTTATAAGAGGACCGTTTTTGGAGGCAAACATTTGATTAGAAATGTCTATTTTATCTCAGGTGTCAGCCTTATGTCCAAAGGACTGTCAATGTCCCCCTGACAACCCCAGATGTGCAGCTGGAGTCAGTCTCATGCTGGATGGATGTGGATGCTGTAAAGTTTGTGCACGGCAGCTCTTTGAAGACTGCAGCAAGACACAGCCGTGTGACCACACAAAGGGACTGGAGTGCAACTTTGGAGGGGGATATGGCTCGTCTAAGGGCATCTGTCGAGGTACAATGACTTTTGCTCTGTTCCCTTCTCTTCTTTTTTTATTATTTTAATCACTTTGTCTTTTTACTCCTCTCATGTCAAACCACCTCACTACTTTCTCTGTTTCTCTAAAGCAGCCAAATCAGATGGAAGAACATGTGAGTACAACAACAGGATTTACCAGAATGGGGAAATATTCCGGCCAAATTGCAAACACCAGTGCACTTGCATGGATGGTGCTGTTGGATGTGTCTCCCTCTGCCCATATCAGCTCACGCTGCCCAAACTGGGCTGTGCCAAGCCCAAGCGGGTCAAGGTGCAGGGACGGTGCTGTGAACAACTCATCTGCCCTGAGGAGGCAAAGACAGAGAGCTCTGTGGTGAAGAAACACAAAAAAAAGCAAGAGAAAAACAGACTGTCTGAAGACGACCTTACCAACAAGAATGAGCTGGCTCCTGTGTGGAGAGGAGAATCAAATTCATTACCTGGTGAGTATTTTTTGCACTGTATCCTTTCTGGTGTCATTGCTAAAGAGGAAGACAAATATATAAGGACGTGTATGTGAGATCACAAACGTAGAGACATGTGCATGAGATGTCTTGCCTTTAAACTCTTCTGAACCTTGTTTTTTTTTTTTTTTCTCTGTGCAGCTTTCTGGAGTCACCCAACAGGCCACATGTTGGTCAGAGGAGTCGAGTGTGTGTCTCAAACCACAGCTTGGTCACCGTGCTCCAAATCCTGTGGCACTGGAGTATCCACCAGGGTGACCAACAGCAACACTCAGTGCAAACTGGTGAAAGAGACTCGGATCTGTGAAGTCCGACCATGCAACCAAGACACCTTTACCAGATTGAAGGTACATTCCAAACTTTTTTTTATTCTTTAGCATGATACAATTTAATAATTTCATTTTATGGTGGTCTGTAATCTTAATCTAATGTAAGCATTATGTGTCTTAGATCTTAAAGCTTTAGTTCGTAACTTGTTTTTATAATAATGGACGTCTGTTACATTCAAGCAATTACCTAATGAGTTGATACAAAGCAAATTTAAGACTATCAGCTTCACAAAACTCTCAACAAAAACATTTTCAGTATGGCTATGTTTACAAAATGGTGTAGTCCGGCGACTTTCGCGCGCAGAAGCTTGAGTGAACATAATTACCTCTTCTGAAGAGTCCATCATGTTTCTTTAATCCTCCGTGTCCTCCTTGGGTGTGGGTGGTGCGCGATCACGGAAGGCTTGCATCATGTGGATGCAACGACAGTGTTGTTGTAATTACTTAGAACTCCTCATGGGGGAGACAGAAGCTACGCACTATAGCTTTAACCATGAATAACACTACAATTTACATGTGCTTTTGATGTCTTCCCTCTAACAGAAAGGTCAGAAATGTAACCACATAGAAAAGGCCAGAAGTCCAGTTAAACTGTCCCACGCAGGCTGCCGTAGCCTGAAAAAGTTCCAACCAAGGTACTGTGGATCCTGCTCTGATGGCCAATGCTGCAGGCCTCACCGAACCCAGACGTTACCTGTCCACTTCCGATGCAAACATGGAGAGATCATCGGCAGGATGGTGATGATGATTGAGTCTTGCAAATGTAACTTAAACTGCAATGGCAGCAATGAAAAGACTCCTGCCCGCTACGGACTTTTGAACAATATTCATAAACTGAAAATGTAAAGTTCTGAACAGAAAAGAAAAGTGCACTTTGAGGTTGCAGACATCTGCAGGATGAATTTCTTGAACTGTATTGTTCATAAGTTTGCTTCATAACATTGGAGCCTTGTGGTTTGCTTCTTTTTGAAGCTGTCTTTTTAACATTGTGAAAATTCTTATTTTTCTAGTTTAAATTTTTATTTTATTTTATACACATACATAACATTTTGACAAGACATGAAGCATGACAACATGACATTAATGACGTAAATACTATGGCAGCTACTAAATCCATCATTACACATATGTCGCCATGTTTCTGTTGATTTACTACAGTATAAGGATTAATACTTCATACTTCACTAATTGTTATGCTTAATCATGGATATTGTACAATAATATTGGTTAGCCATGTTTGCTTATGTAAAATGTTTTAATATAACATAAGGCTGTAAATATACTGTACTCTGTATGTATCTTGGCCAATTAACTGCAGAATTGTCAATTTGATGTTTTACTTTTTCAAAAATAAACACATAAAACACTACAGTTTTTCATTTAACATTTGGGGCTTGCAATAATCTGAAAAAAGGAAGAGGGGGGGTCTGTTGTAACAGTTTTCAGTAGGAAATGAGCTATACTGTTTCAACTGCATCTGGCTGACCCACTTCTGAGACGACCTACATGCCACTGAATAGTTTAGGGAATGAGTGTAATGTAAACCTCAGAGTGGGTTCCCTGCTGTTGGACACATGCTGGGCACAAGCTGCAGAATTTAGTTTTATGAAAAAGTTATAGGGTAACAGAATAATCTAAACTTTCCACAGATATATATATATATATATATATACACACACATATACATACATACATACATACATATATATATACATACATACACATATATATATATACATATACATACATATATATGTACATATATATATACATACATACATACATCTATATATATATATACATATACATACATACATATATACACACACACACACACACATACATACACACATATATATACATATACATACACATATATATATATATACACACACATATATACATATACATACACATATATATATATATATATATACATACATATATATATATATATATAACTATAACATGCAGAACAGAGGACAATCCCTTCATGCACAATCCTAAATTTCGAAATGTGTTGCTCCTGATATTGAATGCAATATCCCTTTCTTCTAGTTTATTTCCAAAGTAAGAATGAGGAATTGCAAACTGATGTTATGTTGCTCAATAGTAATAGTTTAAATGCGAATATTTAGAGTTTATTCTCCATCCAACAAAGTTTATGCATGAATTAGACTACTGTATGTGAGCTTCAGAAAATCCATTTAATATATGTAATTGTGAAGCCACTTACACAACTTGTAAATAAATAAATAAATAAATAAATAAAAAGACAAATGGGTCATCCAGCTCATTTGAGCCTAATAAGCACATAAACTCAGGGTGTGTACATCATGGTGCTGAATCGTGATACCAAACAAATTGCCGGAAGTAACATGTAAGCTTATTTTCCAGCAAAAAGCAAGAGAAAAGCAAATTTCCAAAGTTTGATCAATATTACGTATTTGGGTAAGACCAAGAGAGCGAAAACAAAAGCAAAGGAAAAACAGGAGTTATGACGCACGAAGAGATGAAATGGTTCCATCCCCTGATGGAGAACACAATAGAGCTTTGTCTGTATGAACTTGAGAGGAGAACTGCTCACTCAGGGGAATATGTCCACTGCAAGAACACATCATAGCCTTACTCAGGTCTAGTAGTTTATTGCCATAGATACAGTATGGGTACAGTACAAGACATAGTTCAGTTCTTAGGTAAATGATACTGCAGTGGATACCTGTGTTCTCGTGTGCTTCTATGCCTCAATAATATAAAAACTTCCATTACAAAAGCATGAGATCAAACCAGCAACAGATTTTAAAGTGGTTTGGAAATGTCCCAGTGTTGCATGCATTTCAGTAATTATGTTTGAAGCCCGAAAGGCATGAGCTTCACAACTGGCAGCTACATAATTGATTTTCTGCATCATTCATCTCATTCCAGCTGAAAGTCAGAACATTAACACATTCAATTTATATCACACTTTATTACAACAGAAACAGAAACTTGTGTCTGTTTGGTCTCAGGATCAGCAGGATAACAGTGAAAGTAGCATTTTGAGTGTGGCTCCGAATTTCCCCATCATATCAGACACAATAGAACAATTATGATGGCTTGACTGGGAACAAAGTTGGAGTATATTTTATGATGGAAAATGAGGTTTATTCTACCACAGGTAAACATGGGAAGGACATAGGCACCCACTAACATTTGGTTTTCAAGCACCACTTGTGTTGGTTAACAATTGCTTTAATAATGATGTGTAGGTACAGCTTCAAAATATGGCCAACAGTTTGTTCTGGAGCTAGTTGCACAAAGATAGACATAATCTTACACTTCCAGTAGACATTAAACGTTTTTATGTTGAATGGATCTCATTTAGCAGTGACTTAGACTGATGCACAGTGCATTGTGGGTAAAATGAGACACTTGACAGAAGAAAAGATTGGCTAACAAAACACTTCCACCTAGTGGCACATTACTTTTCTCCAGCTGGAAACCCCTTTTATGTTTTTGATTTATTATTTTAGACTATGAAACATAAGAAAATAGTGAAGACATGCCTGTTACAGTTACTCAGAGCCCAACGTGACATCTTAAGATTGCTCGTTTTATCTGACCAACAGTCCAAAACCCAAATGTATTCAATTTAAAATGATAGAAAAGCAGCAAATATTAGGTTACCAACTCACAGCTCATCACACATGTTGCTATAACAACAAGTAAATAGACTTGTCTCTTTGCAACTGTCTATTTGCTGTATGGGAATAAGAGACAGTAGCACCAAGAGTTCTTAGTCTAATATTAGCACACACGTGAGAATATCATGTAAGTCTTTTGGGCCATGAGCTAAAAACCAATATGAAAACCTTGCAGAACAACAAGGGGGGGTGGGGGGTGCTGGGGGATGAAAGTCCCAGATTATTGTCAGCTAAATGTAGAACGTCAATAACCAAATTATTGCCTCCGTTCCTTTTTTTAAATAGCCCATATACATATTACAGTACACAAAAAAATAAATAAATTTATACAAATAAATCCTTAATCATTTTAGAAAATACGACGATCCAAAACTTGATGTTTGCAATCCTTCATCAAACATTGTCATATAAGAGTTTTTGAGGAAATCAATGTAGTTCTGAATGCTTTGCTTGTGGCTCTCTGATTGGTCCAGGCTGAGCTGCAGGTCCTTCAGACGCACCTCAAACTGTTTCTCTGCCTGCAAATTAAGATACAGTGAATGTCCTCGCTTGACATCAACACATCTGAGGTTGCATTAAGGCTGAATGCTCCATGACATTCATTTGCTTAATGCTCCTCCTCTGCCAGTCTACTAACCATGCCCACCGCACGCCTCAGCACCACGGGTGCGAGGGCTAACTACTAACTATAACTTATAATTTCTAAAATGCACTGATTCCCTTTCCACAACCACATTTTTTTTTCCCAACTAGTGTCACATTTTTCTCATGTAGGTGACCTTGGGTGTTTCGAAAGGCGCCTAATAATGTATTATTATTATTATTATTATTATGATATGCTCAAGAAAAGCATGATACTTACGGTGAGCTTGCTCTGGCGAAGGAGCCTCAGCTCGTTATCCCTTCTGCTCTTGTCTGCTGCCAGCTCCAAGATTTTGGTCTGAAGAGCCTCTTCTCTGGCAACAGCCTTGTTTTTTACCTTGTTGACCTGGACAAGTGGAAAAAAATTTAAATTATCCAGCAGAGTGGAACACATCACTTCCTGTGGGCCAGATCTATAAAGGAAACACCTACAGTATCAACAACTTGGTGTTTTCTAACAGCAAGTACAGAAAATATAAACGGTTTCAGGAACTGGACGTATGGGCTCCATGGTAATGTATCGTATCAATCAGTGACAGAACAGATATGTCTTCATATGAAGATGTCATAAATGATCACTGTAATAAAGCTTAAACTGTAAGGTAGAGTGTGGGAAAACACTTGCACCTAAGGGTGCTGCTTTGTCATCTTTTGTTGATCTCTTTGACTATAAATTCTTCCTCAGATGTCACTAGACTAGACTGTCTCTGAGCTGTACCTGTTGTTTGACGTCTGATAAAGCTGCCTCCAGCTGCCGGCTGAGGGCCTGGCAGTCTGACGAGCGAAGCTCCAGCTGCCGGTTACTGTAGCTCAGACCTTCCTCCTGTGCTGCGAGCCTCCGTACCAGCTCCAGGTTCTCCAACTGCAGCTCGTCCATTTTCCTACACACACACACACACACACACACACACACACACACACACACACACACACACACACACACACACACACACACACACACACACACACACACACACACACACACACACAATGTCTATTTCTCAATGTGTACAAAATGAGACAAACATTTGACATCTAGCCAACAGAGACGGAGGATGCCTTACTTTTGGAGAAAATTCACTTTCTCCTGTAGTTGTAAATTGGCATCATGGATGGACTCCTTCATCTCCACAGATGATCTCAGCAATTTTGTCTGACTCTCCATCTGTATATGCAAAATGTAAAGTTCAGAACCACCTGTATTAGTTACAAGTGACTGGAGCAGAAAAGAGGGTTTTACCTCACATGCTAAACTGCCAATAAATACTACAATCTGGCAAACACCATCATTGCTGATAGAAACGTGGGTGATTGAAAAGGACTCACACAGCACAACTACACTTACAACTTTTCCACTGCAATCAAAGAGTATTTTTTTTTTAATCACAAACATCGAACTCACAGCAGGACCACAAAACAAGATGCGGTGACGGACACATGGGGTTGTACTACCGCCTAGTGGTCAGATGGATGGAAAATGACTGCATTTTACATTCTGACCACCAGAGCTCACATTGCACACCTTAACCTGCAGTTGCCTAACGGACTCTGACTTTTCTGAGCACTTCCTCTCCGAGCGTAGCAGGTTCTCCTGGCACTTAAAGAGGCTCTGCTCAGCTGCACTCAGTAACTCAGGGTAAGACTTCAGTTCGTCCACACGCCCCTGCAGCTCCTGTCTCACCTGGGCTCCAGAGGATGGCAGAAGGAGTGGGGTGACAATACATTAGCATAAAGATTCATCACACCTTCTAAGAGATGCTGGCAGACGTGCATGCTTTAAGGGAGCAGAATGTGCCCAGATTCATCTTTAGACTGAGATTTGGCTTGGTTGTTAGTTTGAAGTGTTTTGCTGCTCAGAATTATTGTAGGAAGTTTGGTAGTTAGAAGGTCCAGGGGCTACAAATGTTACATTTTTAAAAGCTCACTGACTGGCCATTCAAAAGCAGGAGACAGTGCTGCGGAGCTGAATATAATAGAAAAAGCACAATAGTGCGGTTATTAATAGAACAAAAAAGAAAGAAATTAGTCATCTTAAATATCACATATATTGTAAAATAAACATACTGGTATTTATTAGGATGTGTGCACATTAACAGTAAAGAAAATTCATAATATATAAGAAAAACATTTACATGGAGACGAGAAAAGGTTACCTTCTCAACTTCTGTATCTTTTCCATCTCGTGTCTTCTCCGTCTCTCTTAAAAGATTTGCATATTTTATCCTCAGATCATCTAACTCAGCTTGAGACTCTGCAACCTAGAACAAATACAGATCAGTATGATCAAACCGGCTGTGTCCTTCCGTACAACTAAAAACTGCAAACTAGTGTCATTCATTCAGCAATCTCAACAGAGCACATTCAACATTCGGCTATAATTAAAATAATTAAAAGGCTAGTTAGAATGAGCTGATATAATCATTGTGACCATCCTCTTTTTTTGTGAAGCACTTTTCAAAATGCTAATAGAAAACGATGTTAGAAAAGTACAAAAAAAGACATGGCATGAAAAAGAAAGGATAAAAGGATTAACAGCTTCCTGGAAATGAAGCTCAACAGTTTGTAGTCTTAAAACTTGTTAGTATTTCACTTTGTGTTCCCTAGCCAGATGTCTGATGCTCCCCCCCCCCCCTCACAGTGAATCATAAAAACATTTTTTTTTAAGCAGTACAATGTTAGCTGTCCAGTAATATTCATTGCGTGTGTGTGTGTGTGTGTGTGTGTGTGTGTGTGTGTGTGTGTGTTGTGGAGATGCTCTTTATTAACATGAACATGAACTGTTTGCATGGGAAGTCTTTGTTGACTACAGAGTGAATTATCTTTATTTTTCAAATGCAAAACTCTGCTGAGGGAACCATAATCTCCCAGGTTGGAGCTGTAACAAATAAAGAAAGAAAAAAAAAGGTAAATAGTTCTTAAAATAACTCAAATTAATGAGCCGATGTCTACCTGATATTGGCACTGTTCGGCCTGATGTTTCCTCTCCTGAGACACAACCTTTTCCTCTATCAGGGCCGACTCACAATCAGCCAGCTGCTGCTCAATCTGAGCAATGGATACCTGCAATCACACGGACATTAAAATAATTTGAGTGATATAAATAAAAAATCAGAGAGAGAGAATGTTTTCAAACTTTAAGGATATGATGAACATGGACAAACGTAAGAAGCCCGACAGAATTGACAAATGTTACAGTTGTTCATCTGTCAGCGTGCCGAAATGGCTGTATGAATAATTATGGACAACATATCTATGCAGCAAGGGTTTTTTTTCGTTTTGTTTTGTTTTTTTAAATAACTTTCACAGTAACGATTTTCAAGCGCAAGCGGTTTGGCAACTTGTACCTTGAGTGTTGCATTATTGACGTTGAGGTCTCCATTTTCAGCGCTGAGTTTTTCAAGCTGTTGCATCACAGTTTCATTAGCTGCGGTGAGCTCGTCCTTCTCCTTCTGCAGCCTCGCTGTCATGTCCGCAATCTGACTTTATTGAAATACACATTTCACATACACATTAAAAATGAATCAGTGAGATAGTTGCCATGTGTGTGTATTGACATTCCACTATAAAAGTGTGGTGACAGAGTATTGTTTGGAAAAGAGAAGTGACCAACCTTTTCAACAACTCTGTATAAGCTACAAGTTTGTCTTTCTCATCCTCCTTCTGCTCTTTTTGCCGTCTCCTGGAGTCTCTTTCTAAACGGGCGTTGACCAGCTCAGCATCCTGGATGCCAACCGAGAAAAGAAAGTCAAAGCAAGATCGTAAAAGATGCAACGGTGTATAGAAAAGACACTACTTTTAAAACCATGAAATCCTAGCCATTTTGACTTCATACCTTTTCCCTCAATTGTGCATAGCATTTCTCAATAGCGGCTTCAAATCTCTCAGCTCTCAATTTCTGTGCTCGGGTGGCTTTCTTGAGACATTCTTTGTCCTGCGCTGCCTTCTCAGTCAAAGAGGTGATGGAGCCTTTCAAATCATCAATCTCCATCTTTTGCTCGATCAGGGTTCTCTCCACAGTCTGAAAAGGAAAAAAAAGATATGCTATAAAATTACACATTTTCTTTAAAGCAGTTTGTCTAGAGAGTACCGAGCTGATAAAGACGTTTGTACCCGTAGCTGTACAATCAGACGATTGTTTTCGGCTTCCTTGTTGCGAAGCTGCCCCTGCAGGTGAGCACGAGTCGCCTCCACAGACTTGGTCATGTGAACTGCACTCTTTATGTTCTCCTGTGATGACAATTATGGACAGATGCTTTAAAATGCACTCTGCATCCTTTGCATTTTTAGAGTATGCAAGCACATCTATATGATCACTTCTGCTGTGCTTACCTGCTCTTCTCTCCGCTGATCCATCAGTTCCTCAACTTTTCTTTCTGTCTCACTCATATCTCTTTTTAATTTCTTCAGGAGAAAAATTACAGTGGGTGATTTGAGATGATAATTTGCATAATTTCAGCGTTCTTCTGCAATAAAGTGCATTCAGTCTCATACAGGAGATGCATTTACATCACATCTTTCAGTTATCACATTCATTTAGTACCCAATGTGGCTATGTTGGGTGACACAGCCTCAATATTTATTTGACCAGCTCTTACCAATTGAACCATTCAAACCAGAATACAGTACATAAGAATAAACCTTTTCACAGACTAAACCTAAACCAGGTTGCCACAATTTAAGCACAAAGCTTATTTCGCTTACACTTAAATTAAGTTATATCCTTTAGGTCATTACATACACTCACCTCATTTTCACTCTCAGCCTGTGTGATCTTCTTCAATAAGATGTCAGTTTGGTGGTTGGCATCAATTTGATCAGCCTATGTGGAAAAACACATTTTTACACATTCCTTTTTAAGGCATTTAAGTCAGAGTGTTTCGTTTGTTGTTATGAACTTAAAGTAAATTAATATACAGTACTACTACAAATACAGACCCATGGATAAGTATCCTGCGCAATGTACAAGGTGGAACTATTGTAACCAACCTCTATATCTTGGAGCTGTTTCAGTTTCTGTCGAACAGACTTATTTATTCGTCTAAAGTCCTCCAACTTCTCCAGCAAAAGTCCTCTTTGCCTTGCAATTCTGCGCTTATCAATGGCCAAATGTCTCGAATCCTAAATTGCAAGAGAAGAAGTTAGAATAATGGGTCGTGAATGGTTTCCAACATGGAGGGCCTATGTTTGAACCAAGCTTGATGTATGCTTAAACGGCAACAAACATACAGCAAATTCATCTTCCATGGCATCTTTAAAAGACACAAGCTGTATGGCAGCAGAGTTGGCAGCTGCTTCTGCATCCATCAGTATTTTCAGGAAAGGACTTTTTCCATAGGCAAAGTCTCCATGGCTAAATGAAAAACAGGGAGTAAATTAGTTTGGCTGTGGCTACTAGTGAGTGGTGGTTTAGCCCCACAAGTAATGTTGTTACTGTATGTTCAAATGTTCATGCATACTAAGACCTCACCAATTGATGTCAGCCTCTGGGGTTTCTGTGTGGAGGATGCTGCGTGCTCTGCTCCTTCTCCCCAGCTCATGAGAGCTAGCTAAATCACCACAGCTCAGAGTGACATCCTCCCTGGTAGAGCTGAACCCAAGGGTGGGACTTTGGAGCTCATCCTCTGGAGACATAGCTCTTACTACTGACAAAACAACATACAGTACAAGTTAGTGCTAAAATACAGATAACAGGAAGTTAGTTCATACTAACATGACTTTTAAAATTAGTTTATTTACAATGCATAGCCTAGCTTGCACATTATTATGAAGGACAGTGAGAGTATACATTAGGTTGTCAAGCAAGCTAACTATGCCCACTCCATAGCAACAGACAGGAAGTGGCTGCTAAATTTACGTTGGATTAAAGAAAGCAAGCATTATGCTGATTCTACCATGCAAAGCCTCTGACATCTAACGTTACATTATGGATATTAGAACTAAAACATAGCAATCCTTAACAAAACAATGTCAATATTACTTGCGCTTTTACCTTGTGTCGGCTATGTGTGAACAACGCTACTCCAAACTGTGCCCCCTCTTACAAGGTCGAACTGGATTGGTTAGCTCTAGTGTAACGTACTTATTTTCTCGCTGCTGATTTGTTCCCCAAGGATAAAGTAGGCGTAACTTAGTTTGATTTAAGTTGCGAACAGCCAATGAACAAAAGAAAGCAAGGGACTGGTTGAAACCATAGAAACGAAAAGGAAGTTTACTCGAGTTTACTGCCATGGTAGCTTAAACCATGTTTGGGTAACCTCAAGTTACGAAGATTATTAACAGTTTGTACATTTCATTGCGTGAAACTCAAAACCCAGCATAGCATTGTTCAGATATACACTCAGTTTAAAACGCAGTGTTATTTAACTTGTTTTGGTGGCGTAACGTACCTTAGCCCTGCCAGAGCTTCTTCAGTCGAAGTTAGCGTTAATGTTCGGCGAGTAGAAATGTTCAAAGCAAAAATACTTTTTATTGGACCCAATGAGGTACGTAAATGCCTTTTCCCCCCACAGTAGCGTAGCCTATTTTTATTTTTTTGTTGCTGGTAACTGGCTAGAAGACGTTTATTACGTTAGCTAGCTAGCTAATATGTTCAGAAAATGTATGCTTGGTTGGATCATAAAGAGCACCTGCGTAGTTTTTGTTGACTAGCTTTGTGTGTGTGTGTGTGTGTGTGTGTATGTTTATGTTGACTGAGAAGCGTGCAGTTTGGAACGTGAATGTAACTAGTGTTAAATACATTTACTCAAAACTCAATTAGCTACTCTACTAAAGGTAATCATTATACATTAACGTTACTTTACTTAGGCCTAAATCAGAGATCTTCAACAGGGGGTCCTCAGAGTCACTGCAGGGGGGCCTCCAAATTATTGTTCATTTTTGAAAGTTTTTTCAAAAATTAAAATATCTTAACATGAATCCAACATATTATTAGCAAATGTAAAACCCCACTGATGATAGGCTTACTGGTCTTGGTTGGTAGTCACTAAGATAGCCATCCACAGATACAGTTAATAAGGATTCACTGTGCCACATGTATGTTTAACATTAAGAGATGATTTATAAAATCATGCCAACAATTATTTTGATAGCTTAGTATTCTGTGCAAAAACGTATATGTATATGATGACCTGTATATGCTTTATATCATTTGTCATAATCTGTATATGATTTCTGGAATAAAGTGAAGTTCAAAAAACAAACACAAAAGGTATATGTACAGACTTTAGGCT
Organism: Sander vitreus; assembly: GCF_031162955.1. Classification (NCBI taxonomy): domain Eukaryota; kingdom Metazoa; phylum Chordata; class Actinopteri; order Perciformes; family Percidae; genus Sander; species Sander vitreus. The sequence goes on from NC_135866.1 coordinate 15,590,967, forward strand.
GCCCTACACGTTTTTGTAGGCCCAGTTAAATATGCAACTCCATCTCACTCTCAGTTAAGGGGTCCTTGGTTTAAAAAACATTGGAAGACCCCTGGCCTAAAGTGTTATGCTTTATACTTTTCACTCCGCTACATTGATATGACAGCTATATAGTTACTATTAGTGACTTTGCAGTTCATAATTTTACATAAACAAACAGAATGAACAGCAATGATATGCTGTTATAGATTAAACTACGTAACGTTATGTGAATATGTAAATTATTTCCACCTCGACCAGCCTCAACAATAAAATGCTGCTTAATAATGATCTGATATTACAATGCCTATAACACTGAGATGATGTAAGATGTAATTCTGCCTGCATTAAGATTACATTTACTTGTGGTACATTTGGGTAATATTTATTCCATACTTCTACCTGTGTGTGTTGCAGGAAAAGCACAGGTGTAACTAATTACATTAATGATGAAATTTAAGAGACTTGAGATGTAGCCTACCCTCTGTTCCCTTTGGGTGTTTCAGTAAGCCATACTGCATGCACAACCACACTTAACTGGAATGTAGCCTTTTTTAAGGTTTTTAAATACAGCTGTGAATTTCCTGCTGTGTTAAAAAGGCTGCCATAAAAAACACTACTCCACTGCAAGAAAAAAAACGTAAGTAAAAATGTAGCTTCCTACACAAGCCATGCAACTGGAAAGTTTAAACAGAATGCATCCATTGTTATTAGTAACACCTGTGCGTTTCCTACTATGACAAGTCAAAATGTCTGCCGTTTATAAAAAAAAAAAAAAAAAAAGCCTATTAGCAGTAAAATTAACATACATGTCAAAAGTAGGAAATCATAATAAAGATGATTTATGTTCTGATTGTAACGGATTTGACTATTTTAAAATCATGTCCGTTTGTTTTTTAGAGTGGGAAAACGGTTGTTGCTAATTTTCTCTCAGACACAGCAGCAGAAAATGTTGGAGGTGAATACAGACCTACTCAAGGAGTAAGGTACAAACCCTTTATCAACGTTACTGCTTTCCTCATGCTACACAGTTTACCCAAACTTATCAAATCCCTGAGAAGATGGAAATAACATGATCTAACAGAATGTTTGGAGTGTCATTTTACACTTTTTTTTCAATTACACTCACGATTAGATGTTCGAAGTAATATCATTTATCTATTTTGCCATGAGAGGTATTATTGTCGGAAGTTAGAAAAACAAAATGCAGCTGTTTTCTTCTGTTTCAAGGATACTGGAATTTGAATCGCAACCTGAAGGCAGTGGTGACTACGCAAAATGTGAGGTTGAACTTTGGGACTGTTCAGGAGATTTTAAGTAAGTTAATATCAAACACTTCCAATATTTTTATAATTGGTTTTGTTTAGGCGTATAATACCCAGATGTAGATATACAATATGTTCTCTTCATACAGATTTGAATCATGCTGGCCTGCACTGATGAAGGAATCCAGCGGTGTGGTGATCATTTTTAATCCTGATGTTCCAAGTCACCTCAAAGAAATAGAGACGTGGCATTCGATGTTCATCTCCTCTCAAGGTTTGCAGGACAACCAGTGTTTACTCGTGGCTCACCACAAGCCTGGCAGCGGAGTAGAAGATGGACGGCTGCCTTTAGGTATTTCCACTGCAAGCCTCCCAAAGCTGTTGTATGCGTTATTATTACCATGTCTGGGCTAACATGTTCATTCTTTTTGATGCAGCCTCACATTTGGCCAGACTGCCACTTATTCACTGCAACCTGGAGGAGGAGCCAGATGAGGTGGGGCAAGCTTTCCGCAGATACTTGGGAAATGTTATAAATACAATGTCGGAAAGCCGAGAGCAAGAGGAGATGTCCATTATTACATAACAGCAAAATCTATAAAATATGCAGCTTAATGAAGACATTTCTTGGCATCGGCAATCTCTGTTCAAGTTACATTCATCAACATTTCCCATTTTTAAAGTTATTAATTACACATCTTTGCTGTCAGCTGTACATGGAATTTTCCAAAACCCCTTGCAATTTTTTTACAAAAATATTTTACTACAGTAAGGTGGTTTTGTTTGCTTTTTTTTTTTTTTCTTCGGTGTCTTGAATTTTGTCTTGTGAATAAAACATGACCTAACTTACTCTGGAAAGTAGTACTCAAGACACTAAATATACTTCTGACTTTAGACATGGTTTATTTAGAAAATTTGGTGCAGGTTGCTGAGAATGTGACGATTTAAAGTGTAAAAGAAGAAAGAACAGTATAACATCTAGATATCCTATCCAATAATGCCTCCTTTGCCAATGCACTCTCCAATGTAGAACCACATCAGCACCTCAGTGGCCACAAGTCCATTCCTTAAGGCATCCTAAAAAACAAAAGACAATCTAATTTAACTTGAGACAACTGCTTTAATGACACTCTATAGAATTAGATAATAAGTTATGATAGTTTTATATGTTAATGAGGCCTGACAATGTAACATGAAAGAGTAATTGAGTCCCTTCCCATGCATACAATTACCCGCTACCTGTCACAGACAACACACTATGAGCACGCACGCGCACACATTTTATTTTACCTGTTGTATATGAAGTTTGTGTAACTGTTAACTTTTGACATCGTCTGACATCTTTCCACAAATAACTTGATTTTGTTATCTTGGGAGTGTTTTTCCACTGATTTTTCATTGAACTAACTAAGATGGCATTTTATCTTCCTACACGTGTAGTTTATCTATGTAGCCCACGCGGCTTAGGTTTTTTTTTAATCTTGTCCAATTATTCAGTAATTTCTATTGTGTATGCAGATAAACTCAACCCTACAGCTGGTGTATACAACACACTGCAGACTGGACATCTGAGCCAAGGGGCTAACCATATATTCAGTCACATCCAGATGTATTAGTTTTAGCAGTCTATGGTTACTACTGTATTCTGTAAAATAACGTTCTTTTTGTGTATACAGTGTGCAACAAATTTAAACTGGCATTTTGGCTTTGCCATTTCATAGTTTGAGATATATATATATATACCGGGAACCATCACCTTATCGTGGTGGAGAGGTTTGTGTGTCCCTATGAACCTGAGGGCTATGTTGTCTGGAGCTTTGTGCTCCTGGTAGGGTCTCCCAAGGCAAAGTGGTCTCAGGTGAGGGGCCAGACAAAGAATGGTTCAAAAATCCTATGAAAAATCGAGGAAGGGATGAAGTGACCCTGCCCGGAGAAAGCCCGGGGCCCCCGTCTGGAGCCAGGCCCAGATGGAGGGCTCGTCAGCGAGCGTCTGGTGGCCGGGTTTGCCACGGAGCCCGGTCGGGTGGTTCTGGAGCCATACTCCTGGATAGGGGTTGGACTCTTTTCTTCTCCGGAGTTGCCCAGGGTGTGAGGCGCCGGGCGGGTGTGGGGATACTCACAAGTCCCCGGCTGAGCGCCGCTACGTTGGAGTTTAACCCGGTGGACGAGAGGGTCGCCTCCCTACACCTGCGGGTTGTGGGGGGGAAAACTCTGACTGTTGTTTGTGCATATGCACCAAACAAGAGTTCAGAGTATTCAGCCTTCTTGGAGGCCTTGAGTGGAGTCCTGCATGGGGCTCCAGTCGGGGACTCCATAGTTCTGCTGGGGGACTTCAACGCGCACGTGGGTAATGATGGAGACACATGGAGAGGCGTGATTGGGAGGAACAGCCTCCTGATCTAAACCAGAGTGGTTGTTTGTTGTTGGACTTCTGTGCTAGTCATGGATTGTCTATAACGAACACCATGTTCGAACATAGGGATGCTCATAAGTGTACTTGGTACCAGAGCACCCTAGGCCAAAGGTCAATGATCGATTTTATAATCGTTTCATCTGATCTGAGGCCATATGTTTTGGACACTCGGGTGAAGAGAGGGGCGGAGCTGTCAACCGATCACCATCTGGTGGTGAGTTGGGTCAGGGGGTGGGGGAAGACTCTGGACAGACCTGGTAAGCCCAAACGGGTAGTGCGGGTAAATTGGGAACGTCTGGAGGAGGCCCCTGTCCGACAGACTTTCAACTCACACCTCCGGCGGAGCTCTTCGTGCATCCCTGTGGAGGCTGGGGGCATTGAACCCGAGTGGACAATGTTCAAAGTTTCCATTGCTGAAGCTGCGGTGAGGAGCTGTGGTCTTAGGGTCTTGGGTGCCTCAAGGGGCGGTAACCCACGAACACCGTGGTGGACACCGGTGGTCAGGGAAGCCGTCCGACTGAAGAAGGAGTCTTTCCGGGATATGTTATCCCAGACGACTCCGGAGGCAGTTGCAAGGTACCGAAGGGCCCGAAGGGCTGCAGCCTCTGCCGTGAAAGAGGCAAAGCAGCGTGTGTGGGAGAAGTTCGGAGAAGACATGGAGAAGGACTTTCGGTCAGCACCAAGGTACTTCTGGAAAACCGTTCGCCATCTCAGGAGGGGGAAGCGGTGAACCATCCAAGCTGTGTACAGTAAGGATGGGGACGCTGTTGACCTCAACTGAGGAGGTAATAGAGGGCGGTGGAAGGAGCACTTTGAGGAACTCCTAAATCCGACTAATACGCCCTCTATGGTAGAGGCAGAGCTGGAGGATGAGGGGGGGATTGGCATCAATTTCCCTGGTGGAGGTTGCTGAGGTAGTTAAACAACTCCACAGTGGCAAAGCCCCAGGAATTGATGAGATCCGTCCAGAAATGCTTAAAGCTCTGGGTGTGGAGGGGTTGTCTTGGTTGACACGCCTCTTCAACATTGCGTGGAAGTCTGGGACGGTGCCTAAGGAGTGGCAGACCGGGGTGGTGGTTCCCCCTTTTTAAAAAAGGGGGGACCAGAGGGTGTGTGCCAATTACAGGGGTATCACACTTCTCAGCCTCCCGGTAAAGTCTACTCCAAGGTGCTGGAAAGGAGGGTTCGGTCGATGAGTCGAATCTCAGGTTGAAGAGGAACAATGCGGATTCCGTCCTGGTCGTGGAACAACGGACCAGATCTTTACTCTGCAAGGATCCTGGAGGGAGCCTGGGAGTATGCCCAACCAGTCTACATGTGTTTTGTGGATCTGGAGAAGGCGTATGACCGGGTGCCCCGGGAGATACTGTGGGAGGTGCTGCGGGAGTACGGGGTGAGGGGGTCCCTTCTCAGGGCCATCCAATCTCTGTGCGACCAAAGCGAGAGCTGTGTCCGGGTTCTCTGCAGTAAGTCAGACTCGTTTCAGGTGAGAGTTGGCCTCCGCCAGGGCTGCGCTTTGTCACCAATCCTGTTTGTAGTATTTATGGACAGGATATCAAGGCGTAGTCGGGGTGGAGAGGGGTTGCAGTTCGGTGGGCTGGGGATCTCATCGCTGCTTTTTGCAGATGATGTGGTCCTGATGGCATCATCGGCCTGTGACCTTCAGCACTCGCTGGATCGGTTCGCAGCCGAGTGTGAAGCGGCTGGGATGAGGATCAGCACCTCTAAATCGGAGGCCATGGTTCTCAGCAGGAAACCGATGGAGTGCCTTCTCCAGGTAGGGAATGAGTCCTTACCCCAAGTGAAGGAGTTCAAGTACCTTGGGGTCTTGTTCGCGAGTGAGGGGTCAATGGAGCGGGAGATTGGTCGGAGAATCGGCACAGGAGGTGCGGTATTACATTCAATTTATCGCACCGTTGTGACGAAAAGAGAGCTGAGCCAGAAGGCAAAACTCTCAATCTACAGGTCAGTTTTTGTTCCTACCCTCACCTATGGTCATGAAGGCTGGGTCATGACCGAAAGAACAAGATCCAGGGTATAAGCGGCCGAAATGGGTTTCCTCAGGAGGGTAGCTGGCGTCTCCCTTAGAGATAGGGTGAGAAGCTCAGTTATCCGTGAGGAGCTCGGAGTAGAGCCGCTGCTCCTTTGCGTCGAAAGGAGCCAGTTGAGGTGGTTCGGGCATCTGGTAAGGATGCCCCCTGGGCGCCTCCCTAGGGAGGTGTTCCAGGCACGTCCAGCTGGGAGGAGGCCTCGGGGGAGACCCAGGACTAGGTGGAGGAATTATATCTCTAACCTGGCCTGGGAACGCCTCGGGATCCCCCAGTCGGAGCTGGTTAATGTGGCCCGGGAAAGGGAAGTTTGGGGTCCCCTGCTGGAGCTGCTACCCCCGCGACCCGACCCCGGATAAGCGGATGAAGATGGATGGATGGATGGATGGATATATATATATATAGTTTTCATTTTCTGTTGCCTGACTGAATGATTCATTGACTAACCTTTATGTCCCCTAATAGATCAAAACGTATTGTATTTATAACAAACTATAGATTATCTGTTCTTAATTCAGGCATGTGTATACGTTTGTAGAATTTAGCCAAAAAAAACAATTTATTCAGATATTGGTGACTTTTTAACAGGGTTTACACACACATCAATGAAAAGAAAAGTAATCAAACTTGTATGGACTCACTTTTACTGTAGTTTGTCCCAGGCGTCCTGCCCGGAAGCTCTTAATGAGGCTCGATGCTGCCTCTACGGCTTTAGGGATCTCAGCAGGGGACGGTGGGACGAGCTCCACCCGGGCATAGTGCCAGAAGGTCGCTAGTCGGGGTTTGGAGTATGTGACAACGGCTGCAAGTGACCCAAACACAAAGTGAATAACATTGGAGCCCCAAAGTGAAAAGCCAAAGAGCCATTTAGCCTACAGCAAAATTGGAAAATCACAAGTTTCTAACAACCTGTTGTTGCAGTGGTTGTTCGTGTATTGATACCTGAGCTTACCTGAGGTCACACTAAAGGTGTGCAGCTGTTAACAAGCTGTAACAACGTGGGAATTAGGGCGAGTAAGCTTACCACCGAGTAAAGTTGGTATTTTTGCAACGAGTTTCTGTCCCGCCTGTGCCATCGAAGAGTGGTTCTAAACGGTCTCTGGCTCTTCGCAATGAAAAAGTACGCGAGGAAACAACAAGAAGAAAAGTGGCATGAGGTTTCCGGGTTGTTGATTTCAAAATAAAAGGGGTTAAGAGAAATTAGTCATATTTATTTTCGAAATAAAATAGTTCGAAAGCATAAGAAGTTAGATAAAATGTATGTCATGTTCATTTGTCATATAAGCCAGTCACACTGACTGTATTGGGAATATAGCTATACAGAAGATGAAGGACAAACTGGACATCCTGTCCATTATTTCATAAAGCAGGCAAGCAAAGCAAATGTATTTGTATAGCAACTTCAAACGGAGGCAATTCAATGTGTAAATAAGACAAAGAAAGGTATATGATACCAGTATTTTAAAATACAATAAAAAGAAAATGAAGGAAATAAAAGTGCAGTACCAATCAATCAAAGGCAAAGGAGAACAGTTTTTTTTTTACTTAAAGGAGTTAAAAAAGACACATTTTAATCAAACCGAGTTCTAATTCTGATTTTTAACAAAGGAAAGGATTTTGATTTTGTTTGCATTGTTTTAACAATTGTTTCAGTTCTTCAGAGGAAACTGCTAAACCATCTACATTTACAATGCAGCACATTTAAGGGATTTCAGAAGAACTAATTTGTCAAGACATATAGAGTACACACACAATATCCATAATTCGCCCCACAAAATGGTTAATGTTATAAAATTGATCAATTATAGTATACTTGTGTGTATGTGTATTGTTGAAAGTGAAAGAAAAAAAGATCACATGGATGACTACTTACGTTACTCACTCTGACTCAGCCTGCAGCCCACATAAAAAAATGGTGCAGGTTAAAGCTGCATTTCAAGGCAAACACCCAACTAATGGTGCCATCTGTTTGATTTATAGTTTTAGACAAACTGTTAATTCACTGTATACCGCAAGACATCTTATTTGTATTATCTATTATATTTTATTTCTAAAACCCAATATCAAAAATCACAACTTTGCCTCAGTGGGCTTTGTGATTTGAGAAAACACTGTAATTAATACCTTCTGATCGAACAAGAATATCTCAAAATTGGACATAAACCTTTTGCAGATAGCTGTGACTGTGAGAGTTAAGATGACGGAGAGCAGCTTGCCTGCTGTAGTACACCTGTAGTGACATTAGATTTTCAAAGGATGAATCACTAGAGGGTGCTCTCTAATAGGTTACCAAATAGAGTTAGAGAGAGATAAAGAGCAGGAAACTGTCTTTGCTTTAAACTCCGCCCATATGCTGAACTACCTTTTGTTCAACAAAAGCATTGGTTAAACAGTAGTTGCATTTAAGTTGTACAATCATTTTTTTCCACACTCCTGTGGCATGGCTGTGTAGTTTATCTTTTGGAGGTTTGGTATTTGTCATCATATTCTCATCATGTCCCCTGTTGCTTCAGCACATTGAGCTTACCTGTAATGAACGTGCTATATACAGTATTTTATGTACAATTGCCTTGCCTTACCTCATGGGGGAGTCCTTCATCTCCCAATAGAGCATTTGTTGGTTTCATTTCAAACTCATTCTGCACAGACAAACACTGTTTGAACACAGAACTTTATTTTGAGCTCAACTCCAATTGCCACAGTTTCCAAAAAATACCAAATATGTCAGCCTGAATTACAGGGCAATGTCATCAAAAGAAAAAAGGCATAAATAATTTTCCATATAAAGTAGCCAAGAAAATTGTCACTTTGGATTGCCTTCAGTATAGGTTTAGTCAGACAGTGTGGAAAAAAAAAAATGTTGAGCTAACTTTGAGGTTATTAAAGAGTCATTTTAGGTGGGATATTTTCAAATGTTAATGTTAAGCAGTGAAACAGTATAAGGGCATTTACTGCAATGCATAGTACAAATCACAATACCCTTTTCATTTTTCTATTGTGAATACGGAGCTACAGCCAGCTGGCAGTTAGCTTAACTTAGCTTAGCATACAGACTTGAAGGTAAAATATGTGCCTACCAGCATTGGAAGCCACTGCAAGAAATAGTTCAACACATAACATCAAGTAAAGCAACAACTTGTTGTTTTTACATTTGTGTTTTTGTACACACTGTATTGTGTTCATTTCCTTTCCTCCTGTGGAGCTTTTAACCTTTAGTAGTGCTATAGTAGTTTTTTTAATGGTTGGGTTGGGTCCCTGTTTTGTTTGTCTCATACACTCGCAGGAAGAGTGGATAATGCGTTACAGATTTCTGCCAATGGTTTCACACTATTCCACTGACCTACAGGAAGAGAAGAAACGTAGCAATGTGCCAGACTGCAAGCTAGTAAAAATGATTGTTAACAACACAGGATTTAAAATGTTCCTAAAATTAGCTTTGCAAATGTTTATTAGGAAGGAAATGCATTCAACACATTTGTTAGACCTCACAGAGACACACAATGCTTTTTGTTGAGTGATGGAATGTAAACATAACTCACTGGCCAGGCCAAGCTATGCAGAGAGAGTTATCAATCTTCTCATCCAACTCTTAGCAAGAAAGCAAATGTTGAATAATTTCTTTAGGTAAGAGCAGAATACATTTGAAGTCGAAACAGAAAATTGCAATGAATATATAGTCGCTGGCTTTTAGCTGACACATTTAAACCGAGTAACTCTCTGAAAAGTGCATCATGGAAATTAACTTAATTTCTTGAATGAAAAAAGATAAGAAACAACTTTAAGAAACGTTAAAGTCAGAGGCTTTTGTGCGTTTCAGATATCCCTGTGACCCTACTGCGCAACGTTCATTCAGTCGTGATGTGTTAGTTCTACACAGTAGAAGTGTGTGAGTCATAGAAACAGACTGAGACAGATAGAAATATACTGTACATAGACAGACAGGAAGACAAAAACAGACAGGAAAGGAGGCTGCAGTGACTGAGTAAATCTTGCCTTTCATGGTCTAAAACTGCTCATACATGCAGATGAGATTAAAACAGATGACATCACCGCCTCAGCTTTGGCAATCAACACAATCAGTCTTTAGTCCTCCAGGATATGAAGACAGATAAGGACATCATCCAGTTCTGTGTGGGGATCTGTGTCAAGTCGATTGCCAAGAGTGAGGTGATGAAGTCATTTGTTTTCATCTCACATGTAGCTACTTCGGAATTTAAGACACCAAACTGTCTCCCGTTTTCTTCTGTCTGTCTGTCTGTCTGTCTGTCTGTCTGTTTTCCCTCTCTCTCTGGCCCTATGAGATGTAGTATCCACATATCCTGACTGTTTGTAGATAATTCATCAGAAACAGGCGGCAGCACAACTTGATTAGATTTCGCTTCCCCATTGCACATTTTATCTGTGGTTGTGCTGCTGTAGAGAAGAGGATTATTGTGTGTATTTGCATATTGGATAAAGCTTTAAAACTCAAAATGCACCAAACACCAAATATAGGGTGTTTTCACACCTGCAAGTTCATTTGTAATCTGGTCACCCAGCACACGTTAATGCAAAGTGCAAACAGGCTCCTCTGACTTTGTGTCATGTGAAACCTTGCGTCTGTACCTGGATTTCACTTGAAGCCTTCATGCTGCTTAAATCAATATTTTTATATTGAAGAAGATCAAATGACTATGTCTAATGCCTAAGGGCTGATGAACCAACAGAGAATTATCTCTCAGCTCTGGTTTTTAAATGAATATGATTTTATTTTGTTTTTGGAGTCCTGTATTGTTATTTCAAAGTGATGTTGGATCCGTCTCACTGTCACTCATGATTATATCTGAGATAGGCTACTTGAGCTTCTCTTCTTCTCACCAGAAATCAACCAGCTTTGAAAGAGAACAATATTTTCAGACTTGGAATGATTTCATCCTGAATGTTTCACACTGAGCTGCAAACTGCTTCAGCACACACTGGTGACATTGAGTGATGATGCCAGATGCACTTCACCAAACGCAAACAGCAGATATTCCACTGTAATGTCAGCCAGACACTCTCCAAACCTAAACTAAACTTCTCAGTGAATATTACATGAAGAACAGTTAACACAACACATTCTTGTGTTTGAGTCTAAGCAGTGTTAAGGGGCCAGTTATGGCAGAAATCCCAGCACCTTGTTCTCTGTGGATGGTTGAGTGTGTTAGCAGCAGTAATGGGACCATTATGTCAGACCATAGAGGTAATAACCTTACCGCGTAGGTCTTGATTTACAGATTGATCATTGTTCTGGCAATCATTTATAGCAAGAGGCTCTAAGTAAGACAAAAAGCAAGCTCCCCACTGCTCTTCTCTCTTTACACAACTGCACCTCAGGAGACCCGTATGTTAAAACTCCTCCTCCTCTGAAATGTGCAGACGACACATCAGCCATCGGCCTTACTCGGGACGGTGACGAGTCTGCATAGAGTCAGATCGTTGAGCAGCTGGCCCTCTGTTGCGGTCAGAAAAACCTGGAGCTCAAGTCAAGTCAAGTAGAACTTTATTTGTCACCAAAGGGGCAATTGGTTTCGCAGCAGTGACCTCACACTGAACGGCTCTCAAAACTGTGGAGATGACATTTGTCTTCAGGAGGAGCCTGGAAGTAAATTATATATTTTATAATGTTAAACGCATAATGTTAACATGTCATCTATCAATACACTGTATGTACTGTCATATCCACCTACCTCAGATATAAAAGCAACCTGTTATATTAATAATTATTTACTTATTCCAGCACATTTACACTTTTGCATTGCACTTGTTTACAATCCTCAGATATGTTTGTTTACATGTGTTTATGTACAGTATGTATGTGTACTGTATGTGTATGCATATGCAAGCATGTGTATACATTTTTTATATACAAAGATATATCTGTAGTAGTCAAATGTTTATGTTTACATTGTTCAGCTTTGTTGTCTGTCTGTTTTTAGCCATATGTCCATTTCTGTGTACTTTGAGGGCACCAAAAAGCCAGGGTCAAATTCCTTATATTTGTTCAGTGTTGACACTTACGTACTTGGCCATTAAAGCTGAAATGAAGCCTTTCCACAGGGGGTTCTTTATCTATTGAGCTCAGCAGTGCAGAAGGGCGTCAGAGTTATTGCTCCTCCATAGTGAAGAGAGAGCCAGGTGACGTGGTAGTTGAGTTAGGATTGTTCCCCCCTGGTGAAGAAACCCCAATGCACTGAAACACTGAGGGGACTGATGTCATTGCTACAAAAGTAGGGTGATGAATAAGTAGAGGAGTGGGTTTTATTGCCAGCGCAATTGTTGCTACACGGTAGGAACCAAGCATCACAGTTCTTGACGAAGTGTCTGGTCACACTAGAGAGTGGCACAGTGAAGTTCTGTGCTTTATCCCCAAAAAGATGGTGCTAGAAGCTTGGTGACGTAGTGACTACTGGCACAGCTAGTTGGTGTACTACTGTCAGCTATGGCAACATTTAATAGCTGGACTGTATATGTATTGCAGGTATCTGTAATTCAATTCTTCCTAGTAAAAAACTACATTTCATCCTCAATTATGTCACTTTTGCCATGTGTATTGGGCTTTTAATTTTAGATATCCACAATGTCATTCTTCCTATCTGCAAAATAATTCTTGCTAGGAAAAACTACCATTTCAATTATCTACAATCCAATTGTTACTAGCCATTATTTTAATTCAGATATCTAAAATGAAAACAAAATCCACAATCATTGTTTGATACCTGAAATTAAAATTATGACTATAATTGGATTGTAGATATCTGAAATGGGAGTTTTTCCTAGTGAGAAATCTATGCAGATATTCAGAATGTTCATTCTGGATTGGAGAAATATCATTTTAGATATCTGAAATTGAAAGCCCAATACACATGCAATAGCAAACGTGACGTAATTTGTCCAGAATGTCATTGTAGATATCTGAAATGGTCTTTTTGACTAGGAAGAATTGAATTACAAAAATATCCAGTCTAGCTATACATGTCAAAACGGCCTACTTTTTTAAGGATTTAAAGGTATCGTATGCAGTTTTTACTACAATCAAAGAAGAAATGCTAATATGAATATCTAAAATGTAATTACAGATAGAAGTGTTGTTCGATTACATTTTAAAACGACTTCCCACACCATTGACACTTCACAGCTCTAACTCACGTCTACATTTTCTGACGCAGAGAAAAACAAATGTATAGAGCTCAACAGTCCCGCCCACAGCGTATTCCAGAAGTAAAAATACAATGCAATTTCTCCATTGACAAATTGGAGTATAAGCCATAAAATCGTAACCGTTGATGATAGACTTAAAACCAGCATGCCGACATGACTCAGCGATTGTATATGCTCATATAGACGCCACAAATCATGGGGCACTACCCTTGTTTTGAGATAAATGTCTTTTATTCGCGATGTCTTGGATAAGTAGCCTACTTCATTACCCACAATCCTGAACAAGCCCACAATCCCACAGTGATGCCTCTAATTCTCTAATTGGTGGAACTCATGCTGGTGAGGTGGGGGTGGGTGGGGGGTGTCAGTACCCGATCTGTGCTGCCTGCACGATCCGTCACGAGGATTTACGACACTAGCTAACATTAGTTTAGCTAACAGCTAATTCGGCTAACCGCTAGCTGACAGCTTGATTCAGTCTAAAATAACGTTAACTCAAACTTAACACTGGGTAAAGCCGTCTACAGCTGACGTAACAGCCGTTATATATGTTAACGGTTATTTTCAGGTTTTATTTTGAGGGTCTTTTAAAGTTATTACATGCTGTCTCAGCTAACGTAGCTTCCTTTATTCAGTGGTGCGCGGTGGTTTATGGGATGAGTAGTTCCTTCGCTCTGAAATGAAGATATGTACATAGTCTTGTACCTTTGACTTTTTTGGGATTTTCTGTTCGTTTTTTTACTCGAAATGATACGTTGTATGCTTATGAGTCACGTACCACCTGGTTAGCCTAAGGCATGGTCTGAAACTCTTTGTATACGGATTTTTCCAGACGTCAATGGGAGAAATGAATGGGAAATTTACTTCCGGAACCGAAGGTCTCTCAGAGGAGGGGCGGGACTGTAACTGTGCTGCTTTGGATACCTGTGCGCGGCATCTTACGTGCGCGCGCATAATAATGTTTAGAATGAACTGACTAACTTGTGTGGCATGATTTGGCACTATAAATAGAATTGAATAGAATATAATTTCTTTCACATTATTACGTCATGCAAACTATAAGTTAGAACAAGGAACTTTTCTTGTTCTAACAATATACTATTTATCTTGTTATAACGCGAAACGTTTCATGTTATAATGTAATGACTATGCGACTGGGAGTCTGGGAGACCCATCGCTGCCGCTGTTCAGCTCATTTTCTGTAACCAGTGTAACAACCCGATGCTTTATAGACTCTTGTCACAGGAAAGCACATTCCTATTGCCAAATGAGTGACAACTTTGCACAGCTCATTTTCTGTAACCACTGTAGCTGTCCACTACAGCATTTTCTCCATATGCAGAAATACAAACAAGGACAAAAGCTTAGACGGCTGTGTTCCCATGGAAACCACTCTCATGTGGGTCCCGCAAATTTGACAGCTAGCTTGGAAAATAGCGATATGGAATTTGATGAATTTACTGTTTATGAGACCACAAATACACAAGAATTAGCTGAAGGATCATTCTGTACTGATATGTGGTGTCGGTGCTTGGTAATACCAGCTAGTCAAGAGTTTTCTAATGTGCATTGGTGTTAATTGTGTATTATGTTTTTGCAGTGACTGGGCTCTTTTTTCTTTTGGCACATGCAGTATGATGTTTACTAGATACTGGTGAAATATGAATTCTCATGTTCAGCTTTTGGCCTACGGTTTTGTAGGACATTTTTCCCAGGGTGGTTGCAGGTGTAGGTCCTATTGGCTCAGTATAAGACTGGGATAAGGGTTTATCCGGGTTTCTGATCTAGTGATATGTTACATAAATACACAAGACATATGAAAACATACAAAAACTTGATCATACACTGGATACTCATGTCCATTTAAATGCTCTCAATCACTTGCTGCTACCATTGCTGCTTGTATTCATATATCACTTCATATTTTGTAAGCCCAAGTCTATATCGACGACGTTTCATTTCCAGGATTGTTCAGGTGCCGCCGGAAAAGAAGATTGCTTAATTAGACATTCAGATGTAAAAAAAAATAGCCTGCATCTGTCTCATCGGGTTTGTCCAAATCCATATTTGTTAAGTCTAAAAGCAGTCATAGCACGTTTTATATTTGACATTTGACATATTTCGGCCCAGTTAATTTTCATATGATAAATGGTTTCTGAAATGAACCAGAAAAAGTATCATGTGTGGGAATGTGTGTGAGTCTACTCTAATTATCGAAATTTGAGACCTCACGCTGGGTTTGGCGTTGAGGCTGTCACAAACAAGGTTGACACACGCTTTTAAATGATTTATTTTTGTAGTGAACACAGATTGCACCCAACACATGCACACACACATTTAGAGACACACACACAGCTGCTGCTGTGCTTTCTCCCACATAGGGAAGATGATCTGTTGTCATGCAAACTAGTTTCTTCTTCAGTTTAACATTAGTGCTGTGTTTTTCCTGTCTTCACTAGAAAAAGCCATTTGTATGTAGCTGGTATGAATCTACAGTTTGAGCTTGTTGGACTGGGTAAACTGCATGTACCTGTGAAGAATTACAGGTTATGGGGGCGGCCTCTAGCTCACCCAGTAGAGCGTGCCCCCCTGTAGGCTGAGTCCTTTGCAGCGGCCCGGGTTTGAATCCGACCTGTGGCCCTTTGCTGCGTGCCATCCCCTCTCTCTCTCCCCCCAGTTTCCTGTCTATCCACTGTCACTGTCTAATAAAGAAAAAAGCCCCAAAAAATAATCTTTAAAAAAGAATTACAGGTTATGCAAGAGTGGCGTTTGTGTGGATGTGGGTGTTTATACATTTTTGTGTGTAGACATTAAAGTGGAGAATTTGTGTTCTGATACAATAGGCTAGATGCCAAACAAAACAGGTACATGACTCATTGGCCAGTCCCTTCAGGATTTTGCGGCCTTTTTAAAAAAAACTGCGATAAAAGTTGCGATATCTTTTGTATTTTTGTTGCAATGAAGTTGCGAGAGACTGTGAAAGTTGCGATTTTTTTAGTTCTTTAAAAATAAAAAGGAAACTTGTTTTGGGGAGAATAAAATTACTCTGGGCTGAGTTTTCCTAGGAACCTTACCAAAAAGGCTCAGGATGCTGCAAATGTTGGTATAATATGAAAATGGCTGGTGGATTTAAGACAAAAAATAATAATTTATTGAACATATTTATGTGTCAGTGGCTTGTTGATCTTTACATTGTTAGTTAAATTCCTAACCTGGCCTGGGACACACATTCATACGGTTTCATAAAGTACTTATTGGACTTTAACTTATTATTGCACTTACAATAACGAGTGTAGCTGTCCTCAATTCAGGTCATTCTGTACGTCTCATCTCCGGTTTTTCCTGCATCCACCGTGTGTGTTTGTGTGTGTGTGCGTGTCAGTCGCGGAGGGAACTGAGCAGCAGAGAGCCGACAGGATTGAAACAGCGACTTTAGTGTGAAAAAAACGTTACACCGTACATTGATGTTAAAATGAATACAGGTTGGCAGGACGGTCTGAAATGTTTTGCACGGTCTTTTTCTGTACGTTTTGTTGGTAAATGTGAGATGTTCGAGTCACACACGTCTCATCTTCATATCAGAAACAAGGAAATGAATTTGGCGACGTACGTGTGTTACGTCAACCCGTTCTCACTCCTGCTTGGTCAGTGGCTCTCAGAGTCACATACGGATATAAAGTCTGGCACGTGGGACTGCTGGGATTTGTTGAAGTCGCGGGAAACTCCGGTTATTGGTCAAATTTGCGGAAAAGTTGCAGTGATTGGTAAAAATTGCAAGTCGCACCAAATTCACGGTGATTGGTTGAATTTGCGTGAATTGTCGCGATCGCGAAATCCTGGAGGGACTGATTGGCTGCAGAATGCAGACGGAGGAACAGAGGATGAGGTGCTAAAGATCTCCCATATCCTCTTCTTTTGCAAGTGAGATAAAACAAGAAAGGAAAAATAACACAACAATCCAGCTTTTAAACATGTTTCTTTAATGCCACTTTTATGGTGTCATCCCACCAATTCCATCTTCTTCCCCCAGTTAAAATCACAATGCACATATTTATTTTTTCTACTATTATATATACAGTATATTTGGAGAATGAAATCAATAAGGAGGTGCAGTCTCTAGTACTAAGTGCTGTATTGTGATATCCAAAGAAGCTCTATACATAATGACCAGGCATTTATAAATAATAAACCAGGCTCAGTTATATGGTTGGGTACGAAACCCGGTGCTAATGTGGCACCGGTGCCTAAACGACCGGTATCTACTGGACCGAATAGCAATGCGGATTTCGGTGCCTCATATTGGTGCCACTGAAATGCCTGTGCTTGTCTCTAATGATCCGAAACAGAGGTTACAGGCAACAGAAGCATCGCTGCACATGACGCTAGTTAACACTTAGCTTAACTAACACTTGGCAGCAGGTGACGTTAGCCTATCGTTAGCTAGTAGCTGGATGAAACGGTTAAAATGCTGACAGCTAACGGTAAACGGTGTGAAGTGTGACTGTATTTCACTGTAGAGGATTCAAACAGCAGGATGTAACAGTCTGCAGCTGCCATTGTTGGAAAAACAACACAGACGGTGCGTTCACAGAAACTGGTAGCCTAAGCCTCGTGGTGCATTCAAAGTTATTGTAAAATACCCTTTTCCCATCTAGTGGTTGTGTGTGTCGTTTTATTTATTTCTTTAGATTATTTTTTGGGTCTTTTTCCGCCTTTAATGGATAGGACAGCTAGGTGAGAAAGGGGAGAGAGAGGGGAAGACGTGCAGGAAATCATCACAGGTCGGACTCGACCCCTGGACCTCTGCGTCGAGGCATAAGCCTCTCAGTATATGTGCGCCTGCTCTACCCACTGATGGTGTCGTTTAACAGCAATTTACTGATGAAATAAGTTAAGCAATAAACAAGCTGTTCTTTAATGTCGCACACTGTCGTTTTGTGCTCTTTTTTTTCTTCTTCTGTTTTTTAAATAGTTCCTGGCACCATTTTAAAAGTATCGCTTTTGCACCGGTATCGGAAAAAACCCAAACGATACCCTACCCTACAGTACTCAGTTAGTGTCCAGGTTGGAACAATGCTCTGGGGTTAATCATAGCAACCTTGATGTGCTGCTTAATTTTTGGATTTAGAGAAGCAAGTAATGCTAGCCACAGACAAACAAAAGTGTGAAGATGGCAGAGACAAATCCAGCCAAGAAGATTCTACAGTACTTATTAAAGATAAAATCACCTTTCAGCTAGATGAGATGTGGTGTGAATTGAAGTGAAATATACCACCAACCACTAAATATTTAATCAGGTGTTTTTTCAAAGCTGAATTAAGACTGAAGTTAGTATCTTAGAGATTTTCCTTGTACATGCTCAGAGGAAAACTGGTATAAAAAAATGATAGGAGGTTAAAACAAACTCTCAATAACATGGTCTGACATTGAATTGTTTGCAATCACTGTCATCAGCAACAATTTCTAAGCAGTAACTAACAGCAGCGGCAAATTTCTTGATCATGATTTAATTTTTCTGTGTACAGCAGTAAAATAATCTTGAACAATCAACATCACCTGCCTCATCTTTCTTTGCATTGTAACGGTTGATACAAACATTACTCATAAATACATAACATAGCACTTTATTTAAATCCCCCTTATTCAGCATTTGTCAGCAGTATCTTATCAGGTAATAAATGTTGATAAAACACTATCACACACTATGATGTAGCAGATATATAAAGATATTTAGGGCATTATAAATCATCAGTAATTGGTGTGTAAACTGTTAATGAAAGCTTGATAAAATAATAGTTGTAATCCTAATGATATGACATAGAAGTTTTAAATTCATTAACAGTTGAGAATAGAAAGTATTATAAAGGAAAATAAATCCTTTATAACTCACTGTATGGATTTGTTTATTATGTAATCACATATCACTATGATTATAGTTATGTACCATACTACACGTAACGACTGAGAGCCACTGGAGTATTAAACTGTAACTACTCTCAATATTTCCCTTTTGAACTGTAGTAGAGTGAAAGTATACAGTAGCATAAAACACTTAATTTAAGTAAGATATAAGTACCTCAAAACTGTACTGGAGTACATACTTGAGTAAATGTACCTGGTTACTTTCCACCACTGGTTATGAATAAACCGAGACGTAGTGATGTTTATAAACATAGGATTCATCTATAAATGTAATTCTTCTGAGTAGTATTTAATCTTCTCGATGATTAGACGTGTTCAAGGGCAAGTCTGATGTGTGCTGCTAGAAGTGCCGGAAGAAACTGAAGGAAGGCTCGTCAAACTATTATTGAAATGCACCACATGGCTTCAATTACACCCAAAGGAGTCTTCCTGGACCCTTTTGTGCAGTCCGACGCAGAGAGTACAACTGGAAAAACTCTGCTCCTGTGATCTTTTAGTAACACAAAACCAACAGAAGCAGATTTCCTCCATCACAAGCTTTACTGAGAAAGGTTTAAATTCAGAGAGGATGTGTGGCTATGTTTATGTGAGTTCTGTGCTTCCTCAGCTCTGGAGAATTGGCCTTGATGGGGCTTTGTGGAAAAAGTCTAAAGGTCTTTTCACAACTGTAAAAAAATAATGAAACATTCAGTAGGAGAAAACACTTATAAGTAGGGTTGGGTACCGAAACCCGGTTCCACTATGGAACTGGTTCCTACGCAACCGGTAGGAATCGGACCGGAGTAGAACGCAAATTTCGGTTCCTTATTTCGGTTCCACTTAATGTGTTGACTGAAATATTTTCCCTCTGTCACTCTGACGTAAAAATATCACACTTTCTCTGTAGTCTACCGTTTACTAGCTATCGTAAATGTAGGCTACTTTTAAAATGCCATATTTTCCCTCTGGGCTCACCAAAACGAACATAAAAAGCATATTAACCATTCACTGCACGTGATCGCTAGTAAACATATTACATCTTTGATGTCATTTTTCAGTTTTTCAAGAATCGGTTTAGAAATAGGAATCATTTTAAAAGTACCGGTATCGGAATCATAAAAATCCAAACGATACCCAACCCTACTTATAAGCCATCTATATTGCTACAGATGCAAATCTCATGGATGTGCAGTATTATGGCAAACATAGACACATAGAAATGATATTATTTCATCTTGAATTGTAATCCCATCCGTTGCTGTTTTCAGAGGGCCTAACTCCGGTTCCTGCTGAACTGAGCCAGTGTTTGTTTAACATCAAACTGTTATCAGCTCAGTAGGCACAGGAGGTTGAGCCCAGGCACCTGCGCCACCTCACTTTCACCACAAGGGATGAAAACAACTGGTATACTGCCACACCAAGTCTGGATATGTAAAAAGGTCTTTCTTACATATCCCTAAAGTGTAATACACTTTTTTTTTAATTATCAAGCTATGATTATATATATATATATATAAATACATCATAACTCTGAATAATCCACATAACACAACGACCATTGTGAGCACCATATTCCATACACTTAGCCACATACAGTATATTGGGGGGAGCAGGCTGAAATCTAAGAGACGCTATCTTAATACACGCAAAGCTAGATACCACTATAGCCACTATTACACTTCTTTTTTTCTAAATTTCTTTTGTAAATTAGGTGAACAGTGTTTTTTCTTTACTTCTGCCATTAGATTTATACTGTTATTTGACTCATTTTATGTGACAGTGTGTCTAAATCATTGTTGCTCTGTTATCTTTGAAAACTTAAAACAATAATAATAATAATAATAATAATAATAATAACAACAATAATAATAGCTATTTTTTATGGCACTTTCCAAAACCTGAAATTAAGAAAGTGCTTCACAGGATAAAAAACAACAAAAGCATAGTAAGACAATATGAAGTTAAACATGCATAACAATAAGGTAATAAAATCAATGAAGAAATGAAGTATGATTAAAAAGGTGACAGAAAGGAAGTAAAACAGAAATGTTATTAAAGGCAAACTAAACAAGTATGTTTTAAGATTCTTCATTGAGAAACACCTAAATGTCAAGATTCACACAAATAACATATGTTATGTGTGAATCAAGCACCATTTACCAAAGTTTCTTTCACTTTTTTCCTTCCATACCATACATGGGTAACGGCATCCAGACACACACACACACACACACACACACACACACACACACACACACACACACACACACACACACACATATACATACATACATACACATGGATACATACACAATCAGTGCTTTGCTTTCACGACCACCCAGACAGTAAATGAGGTCAGGAATCACAATTAAATTACTACTTGTTTTCCCGATGGGACATTTCCTGTACTTCCTTCCTGTATGAGTAAGTCCCTGTAAGTAAGTCCCTGCCTCCTGCCTCCTTCTCTTACCCATCTCTCTTTTGTCAGGATATATATATATATATATATATATATATATATATATATATATAAATAACCTATATTATGCTTGTTTCCATGACATGAATGGGTTGTAAGGAAACATTGTGTGCTCTGCAACAGTATTAGTCAGGTACACAACCAATATGTCTATTAAACAGTGTGTGTGTGTGTGTGTGTGTGTGTGTGTGTGTGTGATATATATATGTATATATATATATATATATATATATATATATATATATATATATATATATAAATATAACCATTCTCATTATTGGTGAGATGTATTGTGAAGATGTGTTCAAAACATGTTCTGAATTCACCTCATTGAAATTAAGCCGCTTACAATTCTGTATGGCGGATTGTCGCAGCACATGATTTGGTAACACTTTATAATAACCAAAATTACAAAATGGTAAATTGATAGTTAATTTAACTTTAGTTAAGTTAGTAGTTTTTTTTACTGTTAACAAACAATGACATGAGCTATTTACTAATTATTAGTATTGCTTTAATTTGTTATTTTATCAATAATTTAGTGTAATAAAAAATAATTAGTTTATAAATTTAGATAGGTAGTTAATACTTTGTCAATGGTCAATCATTGTTTTGTAAGCCATGTATTCACAATTTTTGGATGGCTATTATACAGTTGCAACTAATGCTTATAATAATTGGTAATGATTAATAAGGGTTTTTTAAAGCGTCAAGTAACATTAATTTGGCCCCAATAAATCTTTATTTGGTGATTTGTAAAAGATGAATAATTGATTATTTTTGCAGTGATAATAGCCATCTAAATAATGTTTATAGATGCTTTACACTTTACAAAGTTATTTACCATTAACAAGCTATTATAATCATCAGTTGCAACTGTATAATAGCCGTCCAAATGATGTTTATTAATAGTTTACAAATCATTTGGCAATACTTAACAAATACATATATAATATATAAAGTGTTATGCTGTGTGCAACAATAAACTGTTAATATAATATAAATGATAGCATTACTAATAATAAGTAAACATTGTTAATTACCATTTCACTGTTTGTTAACAGTAAAATAACTTAAGTTTAATTAACTGTCAATTTACCATTTATAAGCAATAGTTATTATAAAGTATTACCCATGAATTCATAAAAACCTTTGCTTCCATGTTGACTTCTTACAGCTGATATAAATGCTGGAAAGGCTTGAGAGAAGCGGAACTTAGCCACTGTGAACACAGGCTTTCACTGAACTGTTCACGGAGCGAGCTAAGTCCTGCCCCTCCATCAAACTCTGAACATTTTGGGAAATACGCGTATTTACTTTCTTGCTGAGAGTCAAAAGAAAAGGTTGATATCGCTCTTACTTGTGCATTGCAAGCATGAAGCTATCGTGAGCAGCCAGTTGGCTTAGCTTAGCTTAGCAAAACTGGAAATGGGGAAACAGCTAGCCTGGCTCTGTCCAAATGTAAGAAAGTCCACCTACCAGAACCTCTAAAGCTCAATAATTAACACCTTATAAGACTTCAGTAAGTTACTGCGACTGGCCAAGAAATAGTCTGGCACATAAGACCAAAACATTTGGGTTTTACTAGGGCTGTCAATCGATTACAAAATTGAATCTAATTAATTACATACTCTGTGATTAATTAATCAAAATTAATCGCATACATAATTAACGGTGCCTAAACTGTTCCCACCACCAGATGGGAAAAGGACATTTACAATAACTTCAAATGCACCACGAGGCTGTAGTTTACCAATTTCATTGAACGTCTGTGTTGTTTTTCCGACGGCAGCTGCAGATTGTTACATACCGGTGTTGAATCCTCTACAGTAAAACACAGTCAAACTTTACACCGTTTAGCGTTAGCTGTCAGCATTTTAACCATGTTTAATCCAGCTACTAGCTAACGGTAGGCTAACGTTAGCTGCTGTCGAGTATAGTGTTAACTAGCGTCACGTGCAGCGGTGTTTGTGTTGCCTGTATCGTCTTCAGAGCAGCAAAGAGAAGCGCAGACATATCAGTGGCACCAGATTTCGGTAGCCAGGGTTGGCAGGAAGAAGATTTTTACAAGTAAATGTTCCAATTAATGATCCAGACAGCACATTCTCGTCTCCCTCCTTCATTTTACAGTCCAATGGTGGCTAGAACGGCTCCGGGTCAAACGTCAATATGGAATGGATTAATCTGCGTTATTTTTTTTAACGTTATTTTTTCTCAGATTAATTAATCGAAGTTAACGCGTTATTTTGACAGCCCTAGTTTTTACGCTTCTTTATTTGATACTATTAAAGAAACAAGATATAACGTGTTCATTTCAGATTCAGAGATGCTAGTTGGTGAATTGTTTTACGTTTGGACAGAGCTGGGCTAGTAGCCTGACAAGCAGACCCACATCAAGATGTTAGGTCTGGGAACTCACCATTGACAGGGCTCAATCCGAGGGGCGGGATAAACGGTTGTTTTTCAAATTCTATCTGCACACAATAGGATAGAGCTACAACCAGGCAGAGGAACGAAGAAGGTAGCAGAGCTAGTTGATAGATTAAACTTTTGCCGTATCCGGTCGACAAAACTCTGAACACATCTTCCTTTTTTAAGAATGACTTTAGTGCCGTTCTTTGTTCTACAGTGATAACTGAAACAGATATACCACACACCATGCAGTGTGTATACAAATATTTATTGCAAACAGACCTAAGTATGTATGATGATGTAACCAAGTGGCGTCTCATTTCATAGGAGTATGTTTTCACCCCTAGCCCTTGGCCCTCGAAAATGAGGGGGTAGGGATAAGGGGTAGGGGTAAGACAGAGAAATGGGATTCAGCCTTAGTCTTTAGCTAACCAGCTGCTTGCGGTAGCTTTATTTAATGTAGAGCGCTCAACAAGCAAGATTATAAGCCTGAATTTATGTCGCAAGGGATGTGTCAGAAAACATTTAGAAGAGGAGTCAGACTTCTGCACACGTGGGTGTTGCCGAGCCGCTGTCAGGTGTTGGACACTGGTGTGGGTTTCAGCTGTAGCTGGTTGGAAATCCCTGGCAATGTGATTTACATTACATCACAACCAAATCACTCTGCCAGGAATCCCTCCAGCTAAACCAACCATTCAGTATGTTTGGGAAGGCGGAGAGGAGGAGGAGAAGGAGGAAAAGGGGACTGTGAGTTGAATGACAAATAGAAATACAGAAAATGACTAAGAAAAGAGGCATATTGTGGTGAAAGAAGGTTGCAGGTGAGGACAGAGTGAAAAAGATGGTAGCACACAGCGTGGCAAAGCACATTTACTCCCTCATCTCTGCGCATGCTTGTGAGCGGAATTGGCAGAGTTGTCTTTCTTTCATTGATGCACCTGGACAAACAGTATTTGAAATCTATATGCTGTCATTGAGCGTAGGCACGTAGGCTAGTTTGATTGTGTGTGAGTGATCAATCAAGCTCATACATACGTCTGTTTTGGAGCGTTGCAGGATTGTTGGTTACAGGTTTGGTTGTCAGGGAGTTAAGCCTCATATTTCTTTAGTCTTCTGTGTTTCCACTATATACATTCATGGATTTGATTCGCGGCGTTATTTTGCCGACGGTAATGTTATTAGTATTATAACTTGATGATACAGAAGAGAAACCATTTTGTGGAATGATGCATCATCATGTGATATTTGCAACGATGTGACTCAAAAACAGTGTCTGGTAGCCTGCCTATAAGTGGCATCACGCTCTGTCTACCACTTGTTATCTGTAACTGGTTGAGCTTTGCATGTGTGGCATTCTGAAACGTCCTTAAAATCGGGAATTGTCGTTTGTTTATTCAGAGTCAAAGACAGTCCAAAGTTGTGCT
Source organism: Sander vitreus (assembly GCF_031162955.1). Lineage (NCBI taxonomy): Eukaryota > Metazoa > Chordata > Actinopteri > Perciformes > Percidae > Sander > Sander vitreus. Next base: position 15,616,106 of record NC_135866.1, read on the forward strand.
ACTTTGCACATTTTTGTGGGTCAGAGGTGTATTTCACATTTTAGCTGCCAAAGCTCCGCTGCTTTCTTCGACCCTCTCTGTGTCTGGTCCTGCGCTGTGCTCACTCAGTGTGCAGGGTGAGAGGGGGAGTGGCCAGCAGATAGAGCGGCAAAAGCCAATGTGTGCTTCTTTTACCGATATATATTTAACGATATCTTTTGCATTTCTAATCCAAACAACATCACTGCACTTACATGTGCGTGTAGCAAGACACCTGTAAAGTTTGAAATCCATTGGACTAACAGTTCGAGAGATATGCAAACAGACACACAGACACACAGACGTTCCTGTAATTTATAGATAGATTACCTAGCGGAGGATTTTAGCATCTTTTAGCTCATTGTTTTGGTTTTTAAGGCCCAGCGACTTTAGTGTTTTGGTTTACTCTCACTGCTGTCATTGCATAATTAAATGACTAGCTGGTGAACATAGTGGAGCATTTAGCAGAGGCAAATATTTCCCTCAGGAGTTGGTGGAGACCAAAACAGTTAAAAGGAGAGAGAATATTGGAAATTGCAACTGTTTTCGAACAAGTTCACCATATCAATTTAAAAGGTGAGATAATATGTCAACATTGTGTGTACAGCTTGTTTCAGCTGCCACCCAAAATCTGTTAACGCAGGTTTAATTGCTTACTTTAGTGGAAACAAGTGAGAAGCATCCTGCGATCAACGTCTGTCTCTCTTGGTTTCAGTGCTGCAGTAGTTCTCACGTTTTTATGGATTCACAGCTGGCTGACAATAATAGCCCCAAGCTAGTCTGTTTCGAGGCTCAATTTTGACAGCAAGGCACGGTAACTCAATAGCTCGGTGCTTTCTGCATCTACTTTTCCATCTCCCTCTCACTCTCTCCATTTAACCGCCAACATAGAGTGGTATTTTTAGATAGTGATGTGCACTTATGCAGTACAGTGGTACTGCATTAGTGCTGGCAAGAGTGACAAACCTGCACACAGGGGCTTGTTGAGCCTGTACGTCCATCTGCAGGATTTTTTGGGGACACCAACAAACCGAAAAACAGAAAGTGAGACAATTTAAAGCTAGAATTAAAAAAAAATGTATCCAAATCCAAGTCGATAACATGTCTCCAAAAAACACACTCACATGACGACATTAAAATAAAGTCTTATGTTTCAACCATGAAGCTTGTTCAGTCCTCGTCTGTGACTGCCTCCGGGCTAAGGCTGTTTGACAGCTAAATGAGCAACAATTGGCCTGGCCGAGCTCCAGGCTGCCGGGCTACTCAAAAACGTACATGACTTAAGCCCTCCACTCTCTTTTTCTCTTTTCTGTTCTCTCTCATTTACATCCTTTATTCTTCACGTTACAAGTAAGACTGAAGGGGCAAATACTGTCCATCCCAGCACATGACAAAATATAGAAGATGGAGAATAACAAGCCTAAATTAGGGTCTTACATATGTTTAACCTTCACCTCATGACATATTTTTTTATCAAATTGTAACGAGTGCTCTGCTCAGTTAATGAATCGCCTATCAGCCTTTACCCTACAGTCACATTAGCTACAAAAGAGAGCGACACACACTCGCTTGTGGGCGCTCCTGGGTGTGCCTAGCCTACTCCTGGTTGCCTGGCAACAGTAAACAGAAATTCTCCGGTGCTACCTTCAAGCACGTCTTAAAAGTCACTTCAGAGGTATTGTTAAGTCACAAGAACGATGTTTTTGGATTTAAAAGCATTTATTTCTCGATAGAAGTAACAAAATATATGAAATAAAATGCCAAACATATCAGATATATACATAAATACGATGTCCTGAAGCGTTTCCGCCATCTTGAATGATTTTCTTCGTCTCGAGCAACCAACGTACATACGTCACGCTGCCCTCACGCTGCCTCACTCCGATTGGCAGTCGCTTTGTCGCATCGCTCAGCATTTGCATAAAATAGACTTCTTGTCTATTTCGGCCCCACCTTGCTCATGGCAGCGGCAAGCTCGTCGCTTGTCGCTGGCAAACGGCCAGTCCCATTGAAAATGAATGGCAGCCTGTCACTTTGTCACTGTCTCTTGTAGCTAATGTGACTGTAGGGTTAGAGCTTGAATGGAGGCATCTCATAACAGTTACAAGCAGTGGTGGAAGAAGTATTCAGATCCTTTACTTAAGTAAAAGTACGAATACCACACTGTAAAAATACTCTGTTACAAGTAAAAGTCCTGCATTGAAAATGTTACTTAATTAAAAGTATGTAAGTATCATCAGGAAAATGTACTTAAAGTATTAAAAGTACTCAATGCAGAAAAATCCTCACATTTTAGAAACTAGAAACGATCACAACAGTTCTGTCAATCAACTCAGTGTTTAATTGGCTGATCATTTTAGCTGCACATTTTATAAACTACATGTGTTTTGTGTGCAAAAAGTTTCATTTGTAACTAGTAACTAGTAACTAAAGCAGTCAGATTAATGTAGTGGAGCAAAAAGTACAATATTTCTCTCTAAAAATGTAGTGGAGTAGAAGTGGAAAGTGGCATGAAAAGAAACAACTCAAAGTACCTCAAATTTGTACAGTACTTGAGTAAATGTACTTTCTTTCTGTACTGTTCTTCTGAGACAAGCTATGGAGAAAGGAAGTCCACAGAGTGGATTTCAAAAACATGGTGATTGCAACAAGCATGTCTGCTTGGCTATCTCAGCAGAAAATAACTGAATCCCTATCTGCAAGTGCTGGCATGTTCTTTCGAATGACATTTATAAAGTTTGCAGAAATTGCTTTCTCTTGACATAGTTTCATCAGGTAAAAGGGATTTTTTTTAAACACAGAGTGCTGCGATGGGCTTGATTTTTGAGCCACCCAAACATCAGCAGTTGCCACCTCAACCTGGGAATGCATTAACCCGACACTCAACACACATATTGGCCTCATGTATGGGAGCCCAGACAATCTCTGCTCCTCCTCAGCTTACATTTTCACTCTCTGGAGAGCCAACGGCCAGGGCCCTTCTCTTGTGATTACCCCGTGATTTTAACAGCCTCAGCTGCTCTGTATTTTGGCTAGACACTTTTTTTGGGACCAGGCCAAGGGCACACATGATTGGTCAGGGTCTGTCTGGGTCTTACACATAGTTGGTTTATCCTAGTTTGACCTGCGGCGTTCAGTAACCTGAGGTAAAAAAAAATCTGCAATGACAAAACAGCTGGACGCTTGGATCAGTTCTGCCACTTTGCTCATAATGTTCAAAGGATTAGGACTTTGTAAATCGATCTTTTTTGTCAACATCATAATCTTCACTCCAGAGCTGGTGACTCATGTGGTGGCACCACGGTGTCCATGTCTGTTTGGACAAAGCACACACTGCATTTTCATGGGCCTATGGGAAGGTTCCCTGAACTGAGATGGCTTTGTGGCCGATGCGTAAAGAAGGGACAGACTGATAGGCAGGAAGAGGGGGGAGAGTAGGCAGAGAAAGAGGCAGACACAGGAAGAGAGAATAGAGGGAAGTCAGAGTGAGGAGACATGACGTATTAGCAGACAGTGAGAACTTTAACAGCACTGAACAGAGGAGCTTCCGAGACGGAGAGATTTAACATCAGATAACCTGGAGCTACTTTTCCACAGCATTTCCAAAACCTCTGATAAGTCAGCATGCATTGCTGACTTGTTAGACACCAACCATGACTTCTACATCCTGTAGGCCAGTGGTTCCCAACCGAACCAACATTTTCTGAACTTACCAGGTCGTTCTTGCTGCTCTATTATTTGCCTTTAACCACTTAGTCATTGTATCCACATGAATGATGATTATTTATCTAAAATCTAATTGTGGAAATATTTTGTTAAAACACCAATTGTCAACCCTAGAATATCGTCGCAATATCAACATTGAGGTATTTGGTCAATAATATCATGATATCTGATTTTCTCCATGTTGCCCAGCCATAGGATGTCATCACACTGTCGGTGATGTGTCGGATTACCACCACACCAAATTCTGTTCTGTTCTCAATTTAACACTTTAAAGTTTGTTTAACTATTCATCAGTTGCTTTTCGAAATCCACATGAACCACTCCTCACAACGGCATCAATTAGAGCCACCGCACAGCACTTATTAAAAATGAAAATGCATCACTTTTAAAGCTGGTTCGCTCGTTACTCCCGGTATTTCCTCACAAGCAATGTAGCATTTAGTAGGCTATTTTCTAAATGGAGTCTGGTGCACATCAAATGCTACATTACATCACTTCCAGCTAACTCCATGGAGAACAATAAGGGCAAAACAGCATATATTCTCTGGTCCAGCTCAGCTAAAAAAAGAAGAACTCTGAATCCATCAGCACGTTAGCGTGTCGTTCACTACCGCGCCTGTTTCTAACCGGTAGGCTACCTTAATCCATTACTTATAGCTATCTATTTTAATGGTTTGTACATTACTTTTAACTATTTTAATGCACTCTTGATTGCAACTCATGATGATCAAGGGTTATAGCTGATTCAGTATGGGGATTTTTTTATTCTTTATATTCTTTTCAATTCTAGTTTTTATTATTACATCTATTTAATTAAATTAGCTGAGCTACGTTACAATCTTTCCACGTAACCCCTGGCAACTGCATAGTTCGTATAAGTCATCACAATGAGTAATGAATAATGCTGTATGTCCTCTTTTTCCACAAGTTTGAAACAATTATCCTATGTAGTAATTTAAATGTCATTTTACAGTATTACATGTTTACCCAATATGAACCGTGCATCTAACAGACTTTGACAAAACAATAACTTTGTGGCGATTACTGAGTATTTCAGAAGAACAAACTGCTCAAAAATGTTCTTTGATCTTTTGTTTTTTAGGAAAAATTCTTCCATGTGCTTATTATTAGTTATTTAAATCAAAAGTTAGGAAACATTTCTTAACATTCCTGATGTTTATACTCCAAATGGAACGTAATGATTTCATAATTAAATGCATGTTGTCCTCTGGCAGTTGTTTGAAGATTTTCAGCCACCAAACGTCCAAACATAACTTAAAGATAAAGGCTCAATTATCAACATATGTGTAAAACTAAATAAAAAGGCCTGAAAATAAGCCTCATTACAAACCATCGGATGGTTTACATTTGCCTGTGAAATAAATTAACAAAAATAATTTGGTTGAGGTTTGGCCACTGCAGCCAAGTCACTTCTGCAGAAACTCCTTGTCCTCTAAATCTCTTACAGACCAAACAATCTGGAGGCAAAACAGCCTTAAAGGAGCCCTTAAACTTTATTTACCTCTCAACATGGTACTAGGGGAAGGTAGGCCTTTGCATATTTTTAAAGGGCCCTCTGTGGGCTCAGTGTGGGTGCAGGCCTGGACTGGAAGACCAAATTAATGCTTTGGATGCTTGAACCGACCCTTTATCTATGAAGCCCTATACATCAACACAGGACTGGTTTCATACCTCCTATAAATATACTATATTAAAACGTATATTACATGCAAATTAAGGGTACAACAAACCATTATTTTCATTATCGCTTAAACGTTTTAAAATAATAGCTACAAATATTTAAGCAACAGTGATATAAAGGAAAGAAGAGCAGCAAATTGTCATGTTTGAGAGGCTTTAACTAGCAAATATTTGGTAGCTTAAGTTTCCTTGATGAAGGACTTAAACGATAATCAATTAGGCGTAATTGTTTTGGTGGTAATGATAATGATAATAAAAAGGGAGTTTCAGTGTGCCAATTTTGTTTAAAAAAAAAACAGTTTTAATTGTTTTTGTTTTGTATCTAGTCCAAAGGAAAAATGCTATTATTACATTGTACATTAATCATTTAGTTTATAACTTTAAAAATGCATTTCATTGAATGTCCTAATATTAACAAATTATGTCACATGCTCGGTATTTGGACATGTTATACATAGGCTACACAATTAGGCCAACATCACATATGTATGCAGAATTATTTTCATGAACTACAGCTCTAACATTGTGTTGTTTGATGTCTGTAGTGGTTGTGCATTTTGTATTAAGTGTGACAGTGTGTTAGTCGATCGGACAATGACATTATTCCTTTTTCTCTTGTTTGTTCTTAAAAGCACTGACCTTAAGAAACCCATTAACTCATTGAGTAAAGTGTGTGAACGCCACACAGACACACACACACACACACACACACACACACACACACACACACACACACACACGCACACACACACACACACACACACACACACACACACACACACACACACACACACACACACACACACACACACACAGGTGATGACTGTTGCCATTCTGTGCAATTCACTTTGATGAAAACTCAAGATGAAACCAACCTTGAGCCAAGCAGCAGCAGCAATCATACTTTCCCACACATAAATGAAGGTATAGGGAGTTTATGTGGTTCGGAAAAATGCAATAAAAAGCCTTTCTGTGAATGCAGCCATCTGTGGAACTTTAAAAGAACTTCCTGTAAACAAGACTGAGGAGAACAAATCCTCTCACACTCGTCCAACACTCCCCTGCCGCCTAAAATAAGCCTTTCATCTTTGTCCCCCCGCCCTTTCTTTGCCTTGCTTTCCACCTTGGATCTTTGACTTTCAGCTTTCTTTCTCTTAGCTCGCCTCTCTGTCTCTTCTTCCAGTCTGTGTCACTCTGTCTTCCTTCTCGCTCTCCATTTCTTCCTTCCCTGACTTGTCCACAAAGCACCTTGCTGATTTACATCAGCAAGGTGTAAAATGTACTTCTTTTATTTTCCCTAAATTCATGATGCAGTTTTTACTTTTTACTATATCAAATTAAAAAAATTGGGACAACTTTATTTAGTTTTATCTGGTGACAAATTATAAAGATTATATTTAACAGGATGTGACAGATTTAAAGAATGCTATTACTGAGAATATATTGTGAGTTGCACTTATTTAAATTAAATGCTAAATGATCTGGATTTCTTCCTAATTTCCATTCGCATGAATTCTTGTTGGATTCTAGTTGTGAAAATCTTTTCATATGAACATCACAGTATTTCCAAAATATTTTATTTTATAAACGCCTATAATCCGTAAAAGAGCCTCATGACATATTTGATTTGGGAGCGTTTATTCCCGGGTTTTACTCTGCGCATTAAATATCAGCCTCAATAAAATTCAATCAGCAAGGCCTGGACACTGTCTCAGAACACTGCCACTGATGTGCTGGATTTTATTAGAGCCAAAGCTGATGTAAAGCAGTCGCACAGAACATGCTGCAGAGAAATTGCCGGACATTTTTTTTTTTCTTCTATTTTGTGTGTCATAGAGAAAAATGCAAATAGAAACATAAAATAAGATTGTAAAAAGTGTATTATTACAGAGGATAAACCGTAGTAAGAGGGAATCAGAAATGTTAGTTTCGTCAACATTCAGTTGAGATTCACTACACTGTCCGTAACATGATGGGAGCAGACATTCCCCACTGTATCACAGCTGGCATAAAAATTGTAAAAAAAAATAAAATAAGGATTTTTCATGCTTTTAAAAATCAACATTTATGTGAGATATGACACACAACACGAAGGTCACATTACAACATATTTTCATGTCAACAGTAATTGTCAAGGTTGCATGCTTCTGCTCCTACTAGTTCTTTGTACAGTGTTTTTAGAAAAGTTAAAGCAACTCTGGACTGTCTCAACACACTTTGTGACAAATAGACTGAGGCAGGTGTGTTTTTTTTACTCAGAGTTTGGTATGTTTTGCTTTGGTTTTCTGGACAGTATCAGCTTGATTTTTACTGCTCGCTGAGGAAGCCCAGATAGACTAGTAAAGCCAACTGGGCAGAAGTGAATTGGGTTAGTCCATTGTGTGTGTATGTACGTGTGTAATGGCTGGTGATGTCAGGTGGAAAAGATTGGCTACTTCCTCCGTCTGTGCCAACTTTTAACGTATGGAGAGACGAAGGAAGACAGAGTGAGAATGAAAAAGAGAGAAAGTGAGAGAGGAGAAGCCACATGGTTCCTATTCTGTTTGTCAGTACCCAATTTACCTTTGAAAAATCATGTCACTCCAGTTAAAGTTACACTTAAACATGATCAGCCCGAACACTGAACATGAAACGCAGCAGATTCTGATAAAAAATGATGTCGTTTATTGACGAGGAAAGCTGAGGATGGCCAAAAAATGTATGAATGGAGAAGCCAATTACACTCCAATTGAAACTCTGTTTTAGTAAAAAAAAAGTACAGTAACCGGGCCAAAAATATATCATGAGTTTGAATGTAAGAGCTGTTTATATGAACATTACAACAAAAGACATTTAGCAGCCTTAAAAAGAAGAGAGAAGAACAATCCAAAGCCCGCCACGTACACCATGGATATGATTAATATCTACTCATCTAGTCACAGACAACATTAAAATGGGCCTCGCTAATTCGCTTTCTTGTATTCATTGCTAGTTCCCAGTTTATATCAGTACAGAAACTACAGAACAACCAAGCAGTATGAAATGAGAAACCCATTCATATTTACAGTTTTCAAAATGTGTGACCACTGATTTTGTAAGTTGTCTTTGTTTGTTAAAGCTTTAATTTCTTTAATGTAGTGCAAAATCAGGTCCTGATCCCTCACAGATAGTCACACGCACGTGTTTACTGGTGAAATAAGCAACCAACAAACAAAATAAAAAAATAAATGAATTAATATGCAGATATATCAAGGTTGGCCAGCTGAAAACAATAAATCACCCCTGAAAATTTTCATTTTCACAAGTCTGGGGATAAGACATATGATTTTCTCTCTAATTCATATGAAAATATGAAGTGACAGTATTGCAATTACACTGTTTAAACTTCCTAAAACTACACCACTGTAAAAACACATAAACGGTTTTAAACTAGCACAACTCTCCAAAACACATGATTCTCCCTCAACGCCTTCATTTTCACGTTCACAACAGCCACCACATGCAAACTTCACTCACCTCTGAAACTTTACTGAAGCAGAAATTGCTCTCAAACTCACACCAACTTTGAGTAGAGACACTTAAAGAAAAACCTGATGCCTCTACAAGCTCAAACTGAAGAGATCCAACATTCACAGAGTACAGCTCAAAGACAACACAGGTCGCAGGGTATGGACATGCTGCCTGCAAAAGCCTCCAAGCTGAAGTCCAAGCTCAAACTGTGCTCCGAGCGTTGCTTTGCTCCACCTCCTCCAAACTCCTCTTTAAGTGGAAGGGTGTGGACTGAGTTGAAGCTATGACTAAAGAGAGTCCACCTCATTCACACAAGTTTGCCTCTTGAAAACCACACCCAGTAAGAGAGAGAGAGAGAGAGAGAGAGAGAGAGAGAGAGAGAGAGAGCAGAAATGGAAACACTGAAATTTTCCTTAAATAACAAGAGAGGAGGAGTGAGGAAACTTCTGGTTTCTGGGTCACCCAGGGCCCTGAAATAACCAGGCAGTAAGCTCTGTTATGAAAAGAAAATTATGACGCAGAGCAGCGGTCATTTCAGGATGTTTATGTTATTTGGCAGACCCTCTGTACTTTATAAGATGGCGGTAGGCGTACGGTGGGCCCTGACGTTAAACATCGGATTACCGAGATAAAAGGGATTAGTTTGTGTGTGTGTTCGTGCCTCCACACGCTCCTCTGTGTCTGCACATTAGGCTGCACGACGTATGCATTTGCTAACATGTGCATATGTTGATGTGTGTTTGTAGGCACGGGAGTGGCCTATAGTTTTGGGGCTGCCTGCGCCTCCACACTGATGACTAACAGCTGTCATCTCTTTCCTGTCTGAGTGGGTATACAATCCATGCTATAATGCAGTAATCATACAGTATGCCTACATCTGTTTGGCCTTAACCAAACACGTGCGATCCCAGAGCAATTCTTCTGCCCCTGCCGTTTATTTGATCTCACTTTATTATAACATAACATAAGGCCCTTTGGTGGCTGCTTTCATCCGAAGGGGTTTTACAATGCCTTGAGTGCAAAGTAGGGCTTGGCGGGAATCAAACTCCTATTCGTGGCAGTGTTTGTGCCACGTTCTACCTTTTTAAATAGATTTTAGTTCGACACAGCTTTGGATTAAAGTCATCAAAACTCACATGGAACTTTACGTTTCCTGGAAAACTAGTCCATGTCTTTAAAACAATTCCTGCTGTCCTCAAAGGACTAAATGTTTCCCCCTTAAAGGATGGAGTTGGCAATGTTTTATATTTTCATTAACTTCAACAAATCCCATTAAAGGCCAAAACCAGTTGTTAGTCAGTCTCTCGATACTTTCTGTTTTCCCTTCCGTCTGTGGGAAGCCTATTTCTTCCTACTGAGGACGTACATCTTTAAAAGTTTTGAATATATAATTTTGTGTAGAAATGCGCTGTATAAGTGCAGTTCTTTTACAATTTTTATTAAGGACTATTTTTAGTGACGGATTAACGCACATTTGGTGCTCTAGTGAATATACAGCACCAGCATGGTGTATGTGGTGTTGCCTCAAAATGAAGTACAGTCATAGTGTCCATGTTCATCGTAATAAAGACACATGTTATTCAGTGTCACACTGTGGCACATTGATGTGTTTTGATAGTTTTCGGAAATCAATCAAGCTCTGTGGGGCAAAGGAATAAGTTACCTTAGACACATTAAAATAATAAGTAGCCAGCACATTTTTAGGTAGGTTTAATGACTTGACTTGGAGTGATTTTGTTTGATTTTGATTTTGTATATACTGTATACATACATTGTGTTGGTTTGTTACCATGTCACCCAGGAACCTTGACTCCTGCATATTTAATAGCTTTAAATCAATGATTACAATGGAATTTAGTAGGGCACTCAGAGAGCGCAGACCTCTGCCAAGGCACGCCCTATTAATATCTCACAATGTTAATGCAGTGTGAATTCTCCCAGTTGGGAAGTAATTATTCGGACACCAAGAATGTAGCACAGATGCCCTTTCTTGCAATGTTGACAAAAGTGAAAAATAATTTTTTAAATGTTTTTTGGATCCGCTCCAAAATGTAATGGGTTCATTCTTGGTCCATGCTACACCCTTCCACCAAGTTACATGAAAATCTGGCCAGTAGTTTTCCCTTAATCTTGCTGACAGACAAACAAAGACACAACAAACAAACCAACAAACAGACAAACCGTGCCGAAAACATAAGTATCTTATACTTGACTCTTTGTAGTTGTGTGTAATTTGACGTCCTCCTACTAGTATAATGTTGCAAAAACTAAACTTAAAGTCTCAGTGAAGTTCAGCATTGAATATTCCTATATACTTTACCAAACAAGGAAGACTCAACACTGACAACTTTGTAGCTAAGGTGTGAAAACAAACAATATTTCCTTTTTCAGTAAGTTTCTTCTGGCTTATGTTAATATCACAATTATTGCATAGTTCATACATGCAGCGTTTGAGAAGTAATCATTCTTAAAAATTGACATTGAGACCAGAGGTGGTGTTTGGAAGGTAGCCAAGCCGGGTGATGTTTGTCCATTAGTTTCTATTTATGGCCAAATATTATGTTGCTAGGGAACATCCAGCTCTATAGAACTTATCAAATTAACATTAACAGCCCAGCGAGAGCGTCAGCAACATATATGCCAAATATCATCATTTCCCCTCTTAACAGAGCTTGTGACAGAAATGTTCCAGGAAAAGATGCAAAAGCTGCCGCTGGTAGTTCACCTGGCCATCAGTGATACCAAAGCCTCACAAACTACAGTAAATAGTGTTTATTAGTCTGGCTGGCATAATTTACTATAAGTAAATGGATGCTGAAATATTGACAAAGCTTTTCCAAGGAGCCATATAAGGTGCAAGCTCACAAAGGAGGGCTCTAGAAACAAAGTATAAAAACGTCTTATTTGCTCTGGCAGGTTGCCTAGATGGCAGGTGAAAACAAAGAATACCTACGCACACAGTATCAGTGACAAGAGAAAGACAACCAGACAGGCAATCCTACCAGGAACACTTTCACCTATGCTGCAGACAAAACCCGAGTGCTGGGAGAAATGTGTGAGAGCAAGAAATGTATTTCCTTTGACGTTTCCATTAAACATTTCCTTGCAGATTTGCACAGTTGAACATCTTTGGCTGACAGAACGGATGTTTTTAAGGAAGTTTTGAGTATGAACAGTATATACTGTGTGTGTGTTCCTGTTACCCTCTGTGTGTGTGTGTGTGTGTGTGTGTGTGTGTGTGTGTGTGTGTGTGTGTGTGTGTGTGTGTGTGTGTGTGTGTGTGTGTGTGTGTGTGTGTGTGTGTGTGTGTGTGTGTGTTTGAGAGAGAGAATGAGTCATCCCAGAGTGACCCCACCCTACGTGGGCGGTTGATTTGGCAGGCCGGGAGTTTTTGGCCTCTGTCAGTCTGCCGGTCCCAGTCAGAATTGCCCACATAACTGGCCTCTTTGTTCCAAATGTCACTCCTCTCAAAGGAAGCGAAGGGATCCCATCGCTGCCTTTCGCGCTCTTTCCTTGTCTTTCTCTGTTGCTCTGTATCTGCCATGACTGAGCCCGACCCACAGAATACTACTGATGGTTGCCGGGGTGGTTATACGTACTAGCGTCATTGTTTTCTGTTTCATTTCAAATAAAACCTCAGGGCTTTTTTTTGGAGCTCATTAATCTTCACAAAAATACAAATTTGAAATCAAATGCATTGTCTGTTTGCCTGAGAAAAACTGTCTGATTGGCTCATATAGTGACACCCTGAGGGTCTTTTTTTCCCCGAAACATCTTGTTGATGTATCGTCCTGTAAGAGTATCCTTCTCATTCCTTTTCTGCATTACTTCCTGTGGCACGTGACCAACTGAAGTTTTGCTTTTGTGGGAATGTTTGAAGTTGTTTAGCTAATTTACGGAAATGCCAAAAACAAAGTGTCATGCTCCAGTTGAGGAGAATCAGATTTATTGAAATGCTTGTGGTGTCAAATGAGTTCAAAACCACTTACATGTTGTTTGATACTAAATTATAGGATTACATAACCAACGTTAGTATTTAGCATCATATTAAAAATGTGATATTCTTTCATGACCGAAAGAACAAGATCCAGGGTACAAGCGGCCGAAATGGGTTTCCTCAGGAGGGTAGCTGGCGTCTCCCTTAGAGATAGGGTGAGAAGCTCAGTTATCCGTGAGGAGCTCGGAGTAGAGCCGCTGCTCCTTTGCGTCGAAAGGAGCCAGTTGAGGTGGTTCGGGCATCTGGTAAGGATGCCCCCTGGGCGCCTCCCTAGGGAGGTGTTCCAGGCACGTCCAGCTGGGAGGAGGCCTCGGGGAAGACCCAGGACTAGGTGGAGGGATTATATCTTTAACCTGGCCTGGGAACGCCTCGGGATCCCCCAGTCGGAGCTGGTTAATGTGGCCCGGGAAAGGGAAGTTTGGGGTCCCCTGCTGGAGCTGCTACCCCCGCGACCCGACCCCGGATAAGCGGATGAAGATGGATGGATGGATGGATATTCTTTCCCAGTCACAAAGTGACAGTAGTGCTGTAGTGGTCATTTAAAACTGGGATCCTCAACCTTTCTTGCAACTTGGATCATTTTTATATAAGTTTCGCATTGCCAGACCTATCTCCACAGCGTTGTGGACTAAGTTCTGGCTACACCACACATACATTCCAGGATAGGAGAAAAAAAAAGACTCAAACCAAGCAGGCCTGCCTTGTTGCACCATCCAATTTTTCTTTGAAACTTATCATTTTCAGCGTGTGGCTTGCTAGCTCGAAGTTTGTTGTTTCCCGGAGTGAAGGGATTTTGAGAACGGCAAAACATGGAAAGCGGAAAGTGAGGGACAGCCATGCAACTATCAGCCATGCACCTATCCTGGAAATGTACTTCCGTTGATCTAGACTATTTTTATATTGACAATGTTTTTGCAGACTGGCTGACAGGAGTGGGGTAGGAGGGTGTTTTCATGACTGAAATAAGGTTAGGCTTTAAGTAGGTTAGATGTTTGAATGTTATTACACACCATGTGTTTCATTTACCCTACCTCCTCTGAAAAACTCTCAGGTGACTTTTGTTTTTTATTCATGTTAATTGAAACAATAAAGTTAGTTTTATTTTTCATTGCAAGGAGTTAACAGGAGTCCCACCATTTCGCCCACTTATAGCACCTTGTGTTGGAAGAGCCTGATTTAAACCCAACATTTTTTTTAAATACGTGGGCCGTTACAATTCTGAGTTGTTTGAACTGCAGAATTCTGTTTAGAAGGGGTATGCTTGGAGTAAGTAAGTAAGTAACAAAAGAGGACATTGAAGGATGACTATTATCTTTTCTGCCAAGCCTGCTTCATGTGTCTGTTCATCGTTCCCGTTTTTTTACTGTCATAGGTGAGCAGCGTGCCGCACTTAATGCACTCGACAAAGCTAACACATATGTTGTCACTGCCCACGACTTGTTTAAAATGGTTCCATACCTCCGACTTTCCTCCAAACTTGCTCAAAGGTAGGCTAATTCTCCTGTTTTTCTTTTTTTCTTTACATCTTCAAGCTCCATGTTGTACTTAAGCTACGCCATACAGCACAGGAGGCCCGGTGTGATGCGTGCGAGTGGAGGAGACGCTGCGCATGATTCTGGCATTGCTTTCTCCCCACCCAATTAGGCTAATAAAGTAATGATTAAAAAAACACAAATGCTTGATCAAGGGCCCGGCCCGGTCCGTGGGTCGGGTCGGGTCCAGTTCGGGCTTGGGCTCGGGCAGAGAAACTAAACTCTAATTGCACATGATTGGAATAATGCTGTGATTATATTGTCCACAGTGACTGTTTACATTCTTTCATTTACTTTGGTAACTCTAAAATTATTTCACATTACAGAACACAAAACTACTGTCATGCAATCGCTGTGTTTCCAGGCCATGGCCAAGTGGTTGGGAACCACAGATTTAAAGGGCGTTAGTGCCTACAAACTCCATGAAAGGAATATGTGGCTGCGAGTGTCACATATTTTGTGATTACCAGTCAAAAAGAGACTTTTCTCCAAAAAAGCTAATGGCAGCATTATTTGTTATAGCAAGTGCCCCAAAACTGCATACAGTATGTTTATGTTAAAATGACAAAGCCCTCTAGTGGCCCAAGTTATTATGGTGGCAAGTTATTATTATAAAGCGTTATTATAGAGTGCCAAAGTCTGCAGATAGGTCAACAAAACGTTGGACTTTAACAAAGGAGACGTCTAATAGTTTCTTGTTTCCAACTGTGAGTCAACATTGGTTTTTTTTTGTTGTGTTCAAAATTTGTTCAAAAAAAATATTAACCAATATAAAACAAGCCACAGCAATTGACAACCAAAAAACAAAGGGCAAAAAACCTCACTCCTTCCCCCTGCCCCAGGACACCCCAGGACCAATGACTGCAAATCGGAACATGACCAGGTAAGATCATGGATGTATAATAAAAACTGGGAGGTGGGGCCCCATTAATTTCTATGAGAGTTGCTCAGTGGCAAATGAAGCCAAAAAAGTTTAACTGCCGCATGTAAAAATACCTGGAGGATCGGCAACGTTTCTCATTATGCGGTCCATAGAACAGGAGCACTAGTGACTTCTACCGGCTGAGGCCGGCTACTTCCGGTTTAGCGCTCAGGTTAACTTAAATGGGGATAAAATGATTTAATTAGTACAGCTCTTCTAGACTATCCAAATGGCATCGAAACGAATAGATCAAATTCTGATCCATTCTCATTTTACTGGGGTTGTGATGCTCAATCAAATGTATCCACTGATTTACAGACGTCTCTTTCTCAATGCAAGTCTATGGGAAAAGGTATTTTTGGGCCAGGGCAGAGGGCATCACATGACAGACCCGGAAGTTGTAATTCAACAGTTTGGCCACTACGTCAAAATGGCTTCAACTTTCTGGTGGCCTGAATAAGATATATAGATCGGCTCCTTCAATTTTTCAGCTGTCTAGACCCAAAAATCAATATTGGACTCAACTCCGATCTGCGAGTCAACACTGTTGTTTTTTTTAAAGCATGACCACAATCGTCCCCTAACCACATGTTTATTGTTGCAACCATGACGACGAAGCTCCCCATAACCTTAAAGGAGTGATAGAATGCAAAACCGATTTTACCTTGTCATAGTTGAATAATGACAGTTTAGTGGGTAACTATGACATACATAGAACCTCAAAATCCCATTGACACCTCTTTCCTCTGCAAATCTCACAATTTGAAACTGCCTCTGAAAACGGGCAAATCTCAACGGCTCCTCCTTTTTTGGCTCTAGTCTCTATCTTTGTCATGCCCCAACATTTATATAGGCTACACCACTGACTGTCTTCTGAATAGGTTGCGCAGATCTCAGAAATTGTATACATTGTTCATCTGCTATTTTACCACTAAATTCACTTCTGAGACTTTTTTATGCCGAGAAATCAACTATGTAGAGGTCGAATATGGGCTGTTTTATGAAAATTGATGGCTAAACCGACCTGCTGTTAGGTAGATGGAGCTCCGTCACGGCTGGCAGCCCACGGTGCTCGATACCCGTGCAAAGTCACCGTTTCTGGGTTAGTGGACTACCAAACGCCGCTGCCCTGACAGAGCTCCAGGGCCTGCAGCTCCCCTCTTCCTGCTAAATGGCCGGTCTGTGTGAGTGAGAGCGCGGTCAGCGAGCTTGTTACGCCCGCAATCTCTTACCACAAGTTCCAGTTAATCTTATAATGGATATGTGTGTTAAGTTATTTAAACAAACGATCGGGAAAATAAACGCCTCTTGTCCGCGAAGTGAGCTGGATGGAGCTCTATCAATGAGAGCTAGCTAGCTTGCCTCCTCCTAACAAGACCTCTAAAATTCACAAACATACATTAAATTGAAATCGGACAAAAGTGTTAGCTTTATAAAACCTTGGGGTAGCTGTAATATAAGTGGCGTGACGAAATTCAATCTATAAATATACTGTAGTTATGCCGAAAGTGCAGCTAACTAGCCACGATATGTACACATCGGATTTATGGGACTAGCTAGCAGCTAACGAAACCCCTCATGTTCACAAAAATGCATTAAATTGAAATCGGACACAATTGTTAGCTTTATAAGACCTTGGGGTAGCTGTAATATAAGTGGCGTGACGAAATTCAAACTCTAAATATACTCTAGTTATGCCGGCAGCTGGCAGCCGGCCAGCTCCACAGAGCTCCGCGCAGCCTCGAGCCCCAGTAGTCCAGTAACCGAGAAACGATGATTTTCACTGGGTATGGAGGTTTCCGCTTTCTCGTCAGACTGTGAGGAGCTCCTAAAGTCCAACAAGTCTTACCAAATTTACAATTAGCCATACATTTTCGTAAAACGGCCCATAACGGCCTTTATATAGTTGATTTCTCGCATAAAAAGTCTTAGAAGTGAATTTAATAACGAAATAGTAGACAATGTATAACTTTGCAGTGTCTGAAATATGACACCTGCTGTCTCGTCTCCAATGTGTTTGTATGTGGTTTGCTCAAACCAATCAGCGCGCAGCTCATCTAAATATTCATGAGCATACCATATTTGGAAGAAAAGCTCTTGTTACAAATAGGGCCATATTCACAGGGTAGTTAAGGGCCCATAAAATAGCATTCGGGCAATTTTCAGCCCAACCAATGTTACATACCCTATTAGGAGACCTTAAGGAACAGTGTGAAATACCCTATATAATCATTCTATTACCCCTTTAACGTCTTAGTCATTTTAACCCAAACAACGATCTTTTGGTAAACCTAACCAAACCTTAACCATAGCATTGTCACATCATACAACAGATTTATTTTTCAACAAGGATTTGTAGCAGTTTAGGAAGACACACACATTATCTTGATGTTAATATACAAACAGTAATTCCCAAAATGACTTCCTACCTCGGCCATGCAAAACTTTCTTACGTGTCCTCGCAATTTTAAAGTTAGATAATTATTTTCTACCATTACTCGATTATCAGGCTGAGGTTCAGATTTTGACAACAAATCACTCATCAATTCCCGATGAGACTGTGACAGTCCTGTTTTGTTGTCAGGTTATTAGAAAGAGATAAAACTCAATGCACTGTGCACACACATCAGCAGCTTCAGGCAGGTGCCTCTTCACACTGATTCTTAAAACAGCAACAGCACTTCTTAAAGTTTTGCTCATGGAACTTTACAGCACTGAGGAGTCCAGTTAATTTCCAGGTCTTCACTTCACACAGTATGACTAAGCCTCTTAGGAGAAAGGTTGCTCCACCTATAAATGTTAAAGCAAGGTTGGGTATCTGTCTACCAAGAGCATAAAAAGAAACTGCTGCTGTGCTCTTTTGACCGACTCCTAGCACACCCCTTTTAATAACATGATTATTATGTGCTTTATTCTTGTATTTCAAGAATACAAGTGACTACATTTTTGGTAAAGTCAGTTGGCACAGAAACATTCACAAAGCACAAGAGTATTGAAACAGGCCGCAGAACAGGTGTGGTCATCATTACTTGAATAATTATTTAATGAAAATAATTGTAACAATTTAGATATCACTTTTAGAAATTAAATTCAAAAACTAACTTACTAACTTAAGTTACACAAGAAAATGAAAGAAGCAAATAGGAACATCAAATTAAAGCACACAACCTAGATGAAGTAATTATATTGTAGTATTGTATGTTGTAAAACATATAACTGAATCTTCATTCCAAAGTACCAAAGTAAACTGCATTTAGGCTGATCACATTGACCACACGATAGAACAATCAGCAAATGTATCTTCAGTTTTTTAAAGAAACAAAAATAGGCCAAGGAAATAATAATTGGTACAAAGACACAGGTTCTGAGTAGTTTTAGTTGCAAAAACTAGCAAAAAAAAAGCAGTTAAAAATGTTTGACAAATCTGCTTGCAAAAGCTGCCTTCCATGTTGCTATGAAACCATTTTTTTTATTGTTTTGGTGGATTTATTTTTTGTGCTGGATTCAGTTAAATATTGTCTTGCAAGCAATGCCCACATTTCACTTGCTCATGTCATATCATGCCTTTTAATTAAGATTCTACAGTGAATACAGCAAAGCATGTCAGCAACAGGTCATAAACCGGTGTACTGTTACACTGACAAGTGAACAAGACAGGTGTTAACCCTTCATCATCTGAAAAGCCTTTCCTTCAAATCAGATAATCTGACTGTGTGAGTATAAAAGGTTCCATGTATGAAAAGGAACGGCATTAGCATTTAACCTAGTTATTTTCATCACTATACATCAGTCGGTTTTCACTCTGCATCTAGTTTGTAGGATAAATGTATTGCAGATTAAGTGTCATCACATCTTTGGGCTTCAGTTAAACAGTTTGCTGCCGTGGCAGCTGCAGTTATTCTACATAGGGGCCTTTTGTGTTGAAATCTTCAGCTCAGCACCATCTGCTTCTTGCAAAGAAACTGTTTTCAATGTGTCAATTCATCAAATAAACTCCGGCGCAGTAAAAACATAAAGAGAGAAACAACAAGCTGCTGTGGGAGCAGTGTGGCTCCAGTTCATTCTGTTCCCAGTTATAGATCTGTGCTGCTTATGCTCTGACGTCCTCTACTTTGAAATTTCTTCTGAGTAAAGACCAAAGTCGCTGGCTAGCTAGGAGATCAAGTCAGTGAGCGGCCATGTGGGCCCCTTAATTTCCCTTTAATGCCTACCATTAGGTTTCAATCCTGAGTGACCCACCAGCAGCTATCCTGCGGCAAACATTTTAATGAAAGTTTACCATAGCAGATACCAGCTCCAAAAGTAAAATTATGTAAAAAATATGTTTTCTGTTTTCTACTAATTATCACCCCTGTGTCCATCTGTGCATCACTCAGACTCATTGGAAAGCTTGCCTTTTCTTCTGGTTTTACATGTCAATAGCTCCACACCCGTATACTGAAACAATATGTATATGAGAAATCCTCACAGGACTCTATAAACAATGCCGCTGGAAGCATAGAAAAGTCAATAAATCATCAAGATCAGGCCTACACATTGAAATTCATAAGCACACTGATATTCTGGCAGCGTGCTCACAAAAAAGAATGGAGCCATTTTATTCTATCTGTGTTCTAGTGCCAAGAAACATTAAGCTGTCCCAGTATTAAATGGTACGTGAATTGGCAAGGCAGAAAGGTCAAATGTAAAATGTATGACCTAAAGGCAATCTGGCAATATGGAAACACTTAAACAGAGGCGATTGGGCTCCATTGGCCCTACACTGTGTGTACAACCACTGAGTGGAGACAGCAACCTCTAACTGACCAGATTTTAGTTAGGCAAATTATCTTTGTCACCTGAATTAGATTACATTTAAAAATAATAATAATAATAAGACATGTCATAATATTCAACAGCATGGCAGTGAAGTAAATGAATGTAAACATTCTGGAGAAAATCATTCATGTTAACCAGCAGACCATGAAACAAGGGCTCAGTTTCATATATTTTTCTCCATGCGTAATCCTTCTGATCATTGAGGCATTTTGTCAAATACTGGTTACCATTGTAGAACAAATTTACTGAGTCAGAATCTGACTTTGTTGGCCAAGGAATTTGTTTAGGTGCTGGTGTCAGAACAGCAAAAAAAAAGAAATAAGAAAAATAAGATTAGATAGCTGAAGGAGATAAAAAAAGCTGTGCAACAATTGTAAATACTTATAAACATTACACAATAATATACAAATACACAAAATAAATATATACAACTAAGTTTACAGAGAAAGTCATGTCCATATGTACAGAGGTGTGCTTTAATGCGTTGTCAGATAAGTCCAGTGCAATCAGAGGTTTAGATTAATACACAGTGCAACATTTTTTAATAGTACAATATGCATAACATGCAAATTATAGGGAATGGAGGAGATCAAGGAATTGTGATGGGTAATACTGATATTTGTCAGTCTGTGTATTGGGGTGCAAGTTGTAGATTGGAAAGTGGGGGGGGCTGTAAGACGGGGTTTATGAGAGTTATGGCCTAAGGAAGAAGCTGTGGAGGTGGCATGTACAGTAGTCCTTCCTCAGTTTAAATTTATTTAGTTGTCTCAGGAAATAGTGGTGTCGTCTGGAAACTTAAGAAGTTTGACACATTGGCCGTTGTACAATCTCTGGTGTAGAGTGAAGAAGCAGTTGTGTTATCGGGTAAATATGTCCAAAGCGCTTCATCGTTATCGACCTGAATATTGTTGCGATCCCGTTTTGTGATCGTTTTATCGCCCAGCTCTAGTGCTCAAGTCAAGCCTAGTCAAACTGTACAAACAGTATGCGGGCATATGTGTGTTGTCAGGGTGCTGTAAGAATGTAGTGCAGGTTTATGGCATCATCCACAGATCTATTTGCTCTGTATGTGAACTGCAGAGGGTCTTGGAGAGAGTCAGTAACTGTTTTAAAATTTTGCAAGATGAGTCTCTCAAAGCACTTCATGACAACAGAAGTCAGGCTAGTACTCTTTAAAACAGATTTTATGAAGCAGGCTGGCACCATGATGCACTGATCCAAGTACAGATTGAAGAGACCTGCCATGACAGGTGAGGCCAGACTGTGGTCAGGCTTTGGCGAGGGGCATGGTGCACTAAGCACAAGCGTGATGCCCATGTACTGTATGTAGCGGTGCACAGCGCATATGTAGCAGTGTAGAACTTTACGAAACAATCCATTTAACTGTTACCGTGTTCCAAATATAAAGCGGTGTATAGATAAATATTTAAAAAAGCAAAATGAGGAGAGCGAAGGAGGCTGGTTGGGAGAAAAAGACAATGAGGCCGACTAAGCCAGGGAAGAAGAAAACTTTTCGACCACAACCTTCCATTGCAGGCAACTTGTTACCAGGTCAACAAAGTTTAATCTTAAAACTTTGAAGTTGCACGACAGCAAGAAACACAAAACCTGCAGGGACCAATGCATGACCCAAAACACTGAGCACCTGCCAACTTCTTTTCAGTGGTTAGATGAGAGAAATATTCAGATTAAATTCAGATTAAAATATTTTACAAATATCAAGTCATTATTAATCTTTACATCAATGTAAAACTAGGATATGTACATTTAGAAAACTATAAAAAGGGTGCAACCAACTGAGAAAGTTAGTTCAGTTATATTGTGGGATCACAGTTCTTTCTCTTGCATGCAAAATTCTGTAAACAGCTTGTCATATACATTCATACTTTCAGTGCTTATGTTGTTCCTTCAGGCTGTTTTGTATGCATCTTAATGAATCTGTCAAAAACTGCAAGAGAAAGCTGTGTAAGTTTTGAGCAAGGTAATAATTAGTGTACACTTTTGTATAGGTATATTTCTGAGTTTGTGTAGATGTGAAATGTATGATCCATTTTAGCCCCAAAAGTTATTCATTGGTTCTCATGCTTGAAGTAAGACTTTTACGTAGACAGGAATTTAAAACAAAGCCAAGTGACTCAATCGGACAAGTTTAAACAATATGCTGATGACTCTCTGCTATTAACCTGTTCTTATTGACCTTGGCCACACCCGACACCTACCCTACTGTGACCAAGATCTTTCACTGTGCGCTCCAGTGAAGAGAAGAATGTGGTGGAAAATGTAAACATCATAATTCACATCAGGATTCATGTCAAACTGAAAAGCATTAAGTGAACAAGCAGCAGCGCTATGGGTCAGTGACTCATAAATTGGAACGAGTTTGTTTATAATACCCTCATTGTAACTCTTGTTAAGTTTCAGGTTACAGATGTCCAGGTGACTAATTCTGTTAAAGATACAAGTTGTTGAACCCAACTAGAGCACAACAGTACAAATGCCCTTTCTACATGTATGTGGATATGATTTCTTTATTTGTCCTTGCAACATACAGCTTTTAAATTAAAATAAACCACCCTGCAGTCTTTTCTAACGCTGTAACGCTACATCTTCTAATTACTTCTCCCACTCTTTGTACAAGTTTCAAGTTATTTATTGTCAGATGCACAACAATTACAGAAGCAGTCGTTCTCACTGAAAATCTTAGGTCTCAGGCGCCTCCAACAATACTAATAAAATTAGTATAAAACAGAAAATCACAAGTAAAAAACCAAGGTAAAAAATAAGGTAAAATAACAGTGTGAAAATGTGTGACCTTTAGAAAGATGTATTTGTAATTGCCTCTTCAAGTACCATGATTGATTACTTCCCTGTTCTGATTAATAACAAATGACGGATTGCTCTGAAAGTACATGCATATTTTGGATAATTCTCCCCTCCCCTTGTCTATGTTCTCCAGATGGACAGAATAGTTTTTGGTTTTTAAAACAGCCAGCTGAGATGTGAACCATCATTCACCGCTAATGTATTTGGAAGATGACTTTGCCAGATCCGTCTTTTTAGTGTGAGCCCTGATTGAAGAAAGAGCCCTGTCTTTAATATGATACACCCTGTACATCCTTGAGGGAAAAGGTCTTTGTTTTTTTATCTGGGATTTTCGTAAACCGGCTTGTGCCCAGACGCATCTGCATTGTGTTGATTAGTAATGAAGATGCCGTGACACAGGGATCTCTTTGGAGTTGATTTCCATTTATTTTGACATGGATAAATAATCAAATAAAACGTCCTTGTACAGTATTTAAAAGCTGCCCGCTACAGCTCCTTGGCTTTAAGATAGCAGTGTTTAGCTGGTTTAGTCCAACTAAACATTCAGTCATCCCTTTTTGCACTCAAAAATAATGCCAATGTGCAGATGTGAGTGTGAGATGGGCTAGAATAAAAAAAACAAATGACACCTACCTCTCCCAACAGGAGAATAGTACCAAAGGGGAGAGGTAAAGGCAGCAAAAAAATTGGTTCCTCTTTTCTGAGTAATTTCTATATTTAGTTATACTAACCACTCCTTCTTACTGACATATACCTCCTCTACACATACTGTACATACACACTCTCACCCACCAGTGTAACCACACAGGATAGGCTGCCCTCCTTCTCCAACCCACGCCAATATGACATCTTTGAAGGGGCCACTGGACTAAACTGTATATAAAGTAGTTCAAATTAGCTCCACCTTGACTAGCTACAATAGTGAAATGCTGATTATGTGTTGATGCATAGTACTGTCGACACTTTAAGTACATGTTTCTGATAATATCCCTGTACTTTTATTAAGTAAGATTTTAGTTGCATGGCTTTTACTTGTAATGGAGGATTTTTAAATTGTGTCATTGGTACTTTTACTTAAGACAAAGATCTGTGTACATCTTCCACCACTGTGTTATGTTCTGTCTTGTTCACCTTAATGTCACGTTTCATGAAAAGTGTGCACATACTAAGTTAGAGGCATTTCCATTGAGGTTTTAACTTTATTTTGACAGTTTTTGTGCACTTATACTGACATAAGGTTACATACGAGTCTGCCACAGATGGATGGATGATGGATGAAAAAAAATAAAACAGGAGTGTGAGAAAGAAAAGAAGCAATACTCGAGTTTTTGCAGTAAAGTAGGTAAAATTTGTAAAAAGAAACAACAACCTGAAATTTGAGTTCATTCTTTGAATCAACTACATAAGCAGATGGTGAACGTTCCACTGTTTGGTGGATCTTGGTTTTTAACTGATTTATTGGCAGCACACCACGGTATATTAAGATATTTCTGATGGAAACTGACGTCTGTGCCAGTTTCTCAAATTCTACTAATCTAAAACATGGTTGGAAAAACTGTTTTAGCTGAAACATTTTCATTCGCGTCAAAACATCATAAAGACCAGGACAAAATTATAATTTGCAGAGTAAACAATTAAAACCCATGATACCTCATACTGTATATACCTGCTGTTGCTGCTGTGTGTGTGTGTGTGTGCGTGTTTTATTGGTCTTCTTTTGGCTTTTAAGGTGAATTTCTGAGAATTGTAATCATATTGTTCGTACTTTGACGTACAATTGCCCCTGGAAAATCACTTAAGTCACACCTGAATCCTTTGTGTATGACTACTGGGAATACGCACAGAGCAGGGTCTGTCGTGTGAGCCATGTGTTTGTGGATATCTGTTGGCATCTGGCTCTTATTTCCTTTCTCCATGTCACAGGCGCAAAGGCTTTAAGCATGAGTCACAGCCTTCAGACCTCCCCGGCATCCAGGCTCGCCTCTGAAGACAAAATACACGATCACTGAAAATGTCACGACAACTTTGCAGAATTATGGAGTCGTTGCACACAACCTTTAAAAAATATATGCTTTAACACCACTTGGGGCTCATTTATCCACGCTACATGTTAATGAACTAGATTTAATATATACTGTGTTGTCATGTTGGCTTCTGTTGTAGAGCTTTACTTTTTACGATTACAGAACTTTTCTATCAGTGTTTGAAAAAGAGACAAAATTACCCATGACATTTCTTTTTGTTTCTGTCCTACAGTCGCGATGAGCATACTGTTTTTTTTATTTTGTGGGTGGCTGATGGGATCTTCTTTGATTGCACAAGATGTCGGTGCACACATACACAGAAAAAGCAAACACACTGTATTCAAAACAAAAAAAAAGCCAGTGATGGAATAAAAAACTACCACTTAATGCATGATGTGTCTGAAAACAGACGGGACTGGATCGAATGTTTGCGGGGACTAATGGATCTGAGAACTTAAAAAAGGAGAACACATGATATGCTTGCAACATGCCATTTTGATTATCTCCCCAAATTTAGAATGATCTTATTGTTTTCCCTCATTCTGTATTATATTCCTCCTCAAAAATTGTTTTGATGCAAATGCCTGTTTTGTCCTGTGTTATGGACTCTGTGATTAGCAGTGGAAGTGTGGGAACAACACCGGGGCCAGAGGCCATGCTTTGTTCTCTTTCTGCTGTGGTCTGGTCTAGTCTGGTCTGTAGGGGCCATTTCGAGGAAGGTGGCCATAACAATGATGCACTGACTCACTCACCAGTGAGTTGCACAGACGGTCAGGCAATTTCCACAATGTATTCAAAATCTGCATCATGATACTTGTTGAATATTCAATGAGCAGACTGAGGCAGTGCGCCAGCTAAACGGCAGATCACAGAGAAGCTACAAAGGCTCAGGCACTTGGCAGGATATTTCTGTCCTCTTAGTGTTACTGCCGCTGTGTCTGGTTTGGCCCCGACTCTTATCTCATCCAGGACTGGATATGGAGGAAATACAGTAGGCCACCACTTCTAGACCTGATATACAATATACGTTAGTAAGTCACAGACCTACTCTCAAATTATTACTTAAATAATAAAGCAGGCAATGTTTTATAGTTTTCGTTTTGTCAACAAATCCCTTCCAACAAGTATTGTCTTATTACAAAGTTTATTCCTTTGAATCATGGATCTCCATTGTTGTCCAAAAACTATTAAAAACGCATCAACAAAGTTGTAGTATTGAGGGGAAGTATTGAGAGATGGACTAACGGAGTGTGCGTTTTGGTGTTTTCCTTGATTAATAAGTGTAGAATAACACTAGTCTTTTAAGTACAAGTATAGAAGTATTATCAGCCAACAAGGATAAAGTAACACTAAATGGAAACAACAAGTAATGTAAAGTACCTCAAACAAATATTTAAGTGCAGTTGTTGATTAACCTTTAACCCAATAAGTAAATAGAGTGTCAGCAACATAACACAAATAATTACTACAACACAACACGGATGTTATTTTCTGGACCAGCGCTCCAAAAGTAAACATGTGCAGCATGCTGTAGGCTATTTTTATTATTGTACACTATTACGCATATGTTGTAGTTCTCCCACATAGCCGATCCCTCTGGACCATCAGCCTTTTTCTCATCAATAAGGCAGTACTAGTACTTTTTATACTGTATACTGTAATTAAATTTTTTCTTTGCCTTGTGCCTTTGACTTTTGCTTACAATCTCTTAATGAATAAAGAAAATAATTCCATAGTACCCTCACATAAAACATTGGCTTACAACATGAATACTCTCACACACATGAAACATAAATGTACATTAAAATAACAATACCATCATATTCCTTCATCTCTATCCACTCATAGCCTCTTTATCTCCATCAACATATATAGATAAATATACAAACATCATCAAGTATTATCAAAGCAAGAATTAAAGTTATCCTGCAATGTAGACAAGAAGGGTGAAGTATAAGAAATAGTATAGATGCATACTGGTTTGTAGTTTTGTAACTGATGCATACTATGACTTATCTTATTAATCTCCTGTCACAATCAAGGCCATACACTCAATATTGTCCCGCATTGAGGGTCAGACGCAGCCTCCGTCTGCTTCTGGTCTGCTCTATGGTTGTCCAGTCAGCCAGCTGGTACTGATTGTCAGCAGGACCTCGGCTCAGCCGGCTGATGGCAGCCAGATGGTGAGGCTCACACACACACACACACACACACACACACACACACACACACACACACACACACACACAGTGAGATGCGTGAGTAGTAACACATTGCACTGAAGAGCTAAGGACTTGTAGCTACCTCAGTCGACCCTACTACATGCTGCTTTTATTTCAAAGGCAGCAGAAGAGCACAGAGGGAGAAAAATGTAATGAGACTTGGGAGTGAGGTCACTGAAATATGTAACTCTGTAACAGAGAGAGAAGTCATAACAACGCGAATACACTTATGAATTGCCGTTTATTTATTGTAATAATAGTACAACGTATCATATCAAAACACTGAGTTAAGACGTTAAAGATTTTTTTCCCATTACAGTTTTTTTATATGTAGTATTAAATAAAATTGAATGGAACATCAGAATTATATATATTCAGTCATTACGTTTTCATTTTTGTAATTTAGTGATCTACCTGTCTGCATACTTCTTTCTCCAGACCTTTTAAATTAAACAAATGATTACGTTTAACAAACAAATAATATGTTGGATGATGAAAATCATACATATGCTTTCACATAACTAGATAATATATATTTGGAGGCTACACCAGTAAAATTAAAGCATACAGTGGATTCATGTTAACACAGTTTGATCAGTTATATTGTACAGTAAATCTCAATGACTGACATCAATGTAAAGCTCAATCTGTGCTGAAAAAAGAGATGATATACAATATAATTTATATATATAAAAAAAAAAAATACCCATAAGGCTGCTTTTAGGCTTAGGTCTTATAGATAGTTTTTAAGATGTTTGATTCAGCACCAACATCTGTTTTATTGTTAAATCTGTAACCCAAACAGGCCGCGTGTCTTGTTTGTCTAAACTCTGCTATTATCACCTCATATTACTTGTCATTACTCACGCTAATGAAAGGTTGGATAGGCCCCTTTTCAATGCAATGTTTGACCAGCTGAACTGTGCAGCTTGTTCCCCAACAACGGCCGTAACCTCAGAGAGGAACCACAGGCAGAAATGAGTAAAAAAATGTTTGTGGTGCAGTGTGTTATTTTATTTGTGTTACAAGAAAGAAAGAAAAACTGTCTCTTGTACAGCTTACAAGTCTGTCAGGCTGAGTGCGTGCCACGATGAATCCTGAAGGGGAATACATTGCTAAAAGAAAGTGAACTCCATCATATAAAAATAACTCAGTAGTCAACTTAGTTTTTTACCCAACCTTTGACGGTTTTTTTTCCAGAACAGAAGTGTTTTTCTTCTTTTTTCAACACGATGGATGGTAGTGCCTCTGGTGAAGTGAACTGGCAGACAGCCAGGTGTTCAACTACAACCATGGGATGCTTGAACATTGGTAGGCAAAAACATCTCAACTGCTATGTGCTTATTATTTCCCCTATGTCATTTAACTTCACAGCAAAATAACGATTGGCTGAGGACGTATGATTTTGACGGTTGCCTAGCAAGAATAACAAAAAGACGCAACTGGTCTGATCGGAGCATCTTCAACAAGAAGACATGTTTAAAGCAACACTAAAGCACTTTTCCTCTTCGGTCCCCCTACAGGTTGGAAGCAGAATTGTGCATTACTGCTGTCGTAATTTCTCATTATGTCTCATTCGAACTACAGATCTGCTACCCGATCTGGCAAACTTGCATAATGTAATGTAATGGACAATTCCGCTTCCAACCTTTAGGGGACCGAAGCGGGAAAAGTGCTTTAGTGTTGCTTTAACAATGTGCTCTGTCTGACCGTGGCCTTACTTTTCCACTATATTGAGGAACAGAATGTGCTACAGAGTGATTGATGCGCCATTTTTTTTCAGGCTTCTGATTGGCCAACATGGTTTTAGAGTTAGGGTTATATCACCCCCTGTTGGTTTGGCATGCTCTAGACAGTGCTTCAACTGTGTTTTTGCATGTTAATTTGGACCGAGATTTTTTTTAAACGCTTGTGTGGATGGGATTTCTTTTGAAGGACGGAAAAACACTGTTTTAAAAAATACCTACCTTTGCCTACGTTTAAAGCTATAGTGCGTAGTTTGTGTCTCCCCCATGAGGAATTCTAAGTAATGATAACAAAACTGTCGGTGCAGCCACATGAAAGCCTTCCGCACCACCCCCACCCCTCCTCCCTGAAGTTACTTGTAGCCAAGGAGGACACAGGAATACAAAAACATGATGGACTCTTCAGAAGAGGTAATTATCCTCGCTCGATTTTCTGCACGCGGAAGTTGCCGGATGACACCATTTTGTAAACATAGCCATACTGAGAAAAACAGAGAGAGTTTTGTGGCGCTGGTAGTCTTAATTAGCTTTGTATCAACTCATTTGGCAATGGCTTGAATGTAACGGACGTTCATTAATATAAAAAAGTTATGCATCAAAGTAATGGATAACCTAAGTTTAACCTGTAATATAGTGTTTTGTATTCAGCTCAATATTCGGGTGGAGCAGAGAAATAAGCCAAACATTTCCTTTTGATAAATGTGAATGAAAGTCGTGTTTCATATTATTCTCTAGTATTCATCCAACAGGGTTTTACTATCCTCTGCGGGCACACTTTCCAGAATTAAAATGGAATTCATCTTCTTTCGCTGTTCTCTGGAGAAGGATCTACTATAAAAGGCTTTACAGTAGGGACCACCATCCATGCTTGTCATCTTGACAGTCTCTGTTTGTTATTCCAGGCAACTGCTCCGCCTGATAGACGTCCAGCACCCGCAAGCAGTCTCATTCAAACTAAGTCTCTCTGATTCCCCGCCACAGACTGTTCCCTGAGACTTAATCTGTCCGCTTTCTGTCCTTTTCTCCCTCCTTCTCCTCGTTCAGCTCATTTAGCCGTGAGTCATCGCTGTGGTTTGGACTGGGGATCAAGAGGGTGCAGATGGATGAATACGTCTCAAAACAGGAATGGAGTTAAACCCGAGGGATAAGGGAAGCCTGGATGCAAACCGCTACAAAATGTCTTGACTTAATTATGTGCCAAAGTTGCCATCCAGCCATTTTTTAAGTTGGTGCTGAAGGAGAAAGTGAAAAACCAGGATGCACAATTTTTTTTAATATAAGAGGGACGGCCCATCTGGGGCTAAATCCATCAGCCATGTGCATCGACCCTTAAAGAGGAGGTTAGGATGTGTGACTCAGCATCGAAGAGGCAAATTAAATATTGTATTTCAGCTCAGTGTTGAAGAGTTTCATTTCAAAGAAAGGTTAAAAAAGAACCCACAATCTTTATTTCATGCCATACACTAAACAATAAGTCTGCTTCTAGCCAACATTCCTATTGGTAATATGTAACTATATAAGTTAATTTCTATAGGATCTGTAAATGCTGTGAAAAAGAAGGGCAAGAAACACCATCAGTCAGACTAGATTAGCCAAACTCATTTTGGAAAACTATATATATATATATATATTACCTGTTGTAATCATTCATCACAGTTTTGCAGACTGACCTCCTTGTTCAACATTGACCTATCGTACTTGCTGTAGTTATGTACACGTTCTCCTGCACAATGACGGATTACAACCAATATTTTGGGTGCATTCACATTTAATTTTGCCTTCAAGTAAATGCAATTTTTTATTATCATTGTCCCTTCCAATGTCATTTGTATGTTATGCTGTTTCTTAACTCTAAAGAATTACACAACAGAGCTCTACCTAAACATGTGAGTATAAATATATTCAACGTACAATCAGTAACATAATATTAATATTAAAGACCATCCGGCACCCTATTGTGCATCTGCTGATAATGATCCTTGTACAGTGTATATTCAGTGTATATTAGAGTAAATATTATAATCTTACTGTTAGGCTTTATTATAACCTTTAAAAAATAATCTATTTCATTTTATAGTATGTTGCTTTTTTCTGTATTGTTTTTTTTTCTCTTACCTTTCTCTTTTGTTTGTGTTTTATGTGATTTGGCTGCTGCGAAACTGCAATTTCCCTTTGGGAATAATAAAGCACTTTACCAATCAATGTATTTACCTTGGTAAGAAAATTGTAATGATAACTAATAGAAAATGAGCAAAACTATGATAATTAGACCAAAGTTGTGGTTTTTTTGTGTCTAATTTTAGATTTAGATTTGATTCAGTTAGAACAACAACACAGGCAGTCAGATGATCACACCACACAAATTTTTTCACCCATTTTTACTTGGAAGAGTAAACAATGGCAAATGTGAAAATTATAACCAAAGTTTTGGGCTGTAAACACAATTCGATTTTGACCAACCATATGCAGTTTTTTCTATGCTATGCTATGATGATTATAACGGACATTTCAGATGCAATCACTCTCAGATTCACTTCTTTAAAAAATCTTTTTTAAATAATACGATAAATTTAACAAGTTTTGATTATTCATGCATAATCTGGCCGTTAAACTTTTGACAACGGGCTGCATGTGAGCCAACGACACCTGCAACCAATCTCAATCCAGTTCTTTTAAAATGGCAGCTTGGCAGTGTGTTGAGTTATAGCTATTACTTAAGTCTCTGTGTATTCCATTATATATATAAAACTATAGCAAACACACACACATACGTATGTGCAACACTCATGCTGGTTCCGGTTACAGAGTGTTTGGGAGGTCTGGCTGATCCTGATGCCGGTGCACTGTGGTGTTTTGGCAGCCCCATTTATGGGCCTCATGCTTCACGTCTTGTTGAGCTAAGGAGTAGAGGGCGAATATAAAAGTTGAGTTTACAAGGCACAAGTGGCAAAACTGCTTCTTTTTATGCATTTAAGCATCAGCTTTGTTTGCTCCTTACTCATTGTTATCTCTTAACACCGCATTGGGTGACGTATGCAAATTAGCTTTAAGAGAGATTAGTCTCGATATCTGCTGCTCCCAGTGACTTTCATCAGCCGGGACAGACTTTCATTTCACACTAATAAGGTTTCCCTGTTGGAGATGTCCATTCATTTTTCTATAATTGGGTGTAGTTTTCATGGCCATCCATTCAATTCGGCCTAATCAGGTGTTTCTCATGAAGAGACATGACAAACTGGGCGAAACAAGTAACCACCCGCCTTGTATACCATGTTAAAAATATTTAATCTTTGTCTGAAGCTTGTGAAGCTCTTGGGGGCTAACGTAAACCAGATCAGAGTTAATCTCTGCTCTAGTCAGCCCTCATTATAAGGCAACATGGGAGAGATGCAGCAGACCATAGCCCCAGATTGTAGCCCTGTCGTCTACATATGCTTGATGGGGAACAGTGGTACTGACAGGGACATATATTGTTACAGCTGAAATTGCTATGTTGCACAGACTACCTTTGTTTTGGTGTTGTTTTCCTTCAGAAAGAAAAAAAAAAGCTTTGAGAAAAGAGCTGAGTTTTAACCTGTACATTAATATTTACCCACTGTCTGTAATTAATTTTTGTGACCAACCTTTCTAATTCATCCA
The DNA here is from genome assembly GCF_031162955.1 of Sander vitreus. NCBI lineage: Eukaryota > Metazoa > Chordata > Actinopteri > Perciformes > Percidae > Sander > Sander vitreus. Next base: position 15,648,762 of record NC_135866.1, read on the forward strand.
CATACTTTGTTAAAATAAAACGTGAATATGTGACGCCAAACTTTGATATCCAGCTGTATGTTGCTGCTGGGTTGCTAAAATGTAAATTCTTTATTTATGAATATTTACATCTCCACCATGAGGTTGTCATTTTCTTGTCACACTCTTTTAAGTGATCAAATCCAGGAAACAACCTGTAAGGTGGCCAAGTCCCCAAAATGCTTCAAATGATATCTTACACAACCCCCCATGGCTTGTATTCATTACACTATACATGCTTTTTGTGATCAACCTTATTATTTTAGATTGTGGCAGTGGTTGTGAGTTTAATCTTGTATAAATATCGCAGAGAGGAGCAAGTGAAGGCTGTGTTTGCTTCTTGATTTTATTGCGATATTTATACCGCATGGACTATTGCCATCTTGTCGGGGGATTGGTCAGGTTTTACAGTAGTAAACTACATAAGTCTGCTGATGAAAGTTGAAAGACATTTTTAACCTTTACTTTCTTACTTATTGTATATAATCAATGAACTCTTTCATACACAAAGCAAGCCTTTACATTAAAAAAAAAAAAATAGTTTGACATTTTGGAAAATACACTTATTTGCATTCATGGAGTTAGATAAGAACATTGATGCCACTCTCTCTTGTGTCTTGTAAATATGAAGCTACAGCTATTAGCCTGTTAGCTTAGTTTAGCACAGACCGGAAACAAGGGTAAACAGCTAGCATGGCTCTGTCCATGTCGTTTTTACACTCGTTTTTGTACATAAGAAACAAACTACATATAACATGTTGATTAAATACCTTTTGGAGATGCTGGTATAGGACTTTGTCATCTTTAGTCTTTATGATAACGTGAACTAAAGGTCTTCTGTTCGCATCCCCTTAGCAGCTTCGTATTTATTGAGTGTTATCTTGTCTTGTCATCTAACTCTTGGCAAGAAAGCAATTAAGCATACTTCCCAAAATGTCAAACTAATGTAGAACTACTAAGGGGGCAAAACGTATCCCTTTACCACATATGTAACACATACACGAGACCTGGAACTAAACCTGCCAATATTATAACCCCAGCTTTCATTTTGTTCACCCGGGCTGTCACTGAAAGTGAACAAGAGACAAATGTCACCTGCCAGTGTGGCATTAGAAGTAACCGTTAAAATTGTCCACACCTTCGTTACCCATTTTCAGTTTCCCGCCCTCTGCGGAAAAAGAGGGAAGTGTGCCATCCGGTTACTGGAAGAGCCAGCCGACCATGTGGAAAGTCTGCTTCAGAGTGGCATTCTTTCAAAAAACAAAAATCCTGGCATGTACACTCATTCTGTAGTATGTGTGTGTGTTTCTGTTTGGAGGGAACCTTTCTTTTTTGACTCACTGTTTTGACTCAGGGCCAGCCCGTGCAGGCTGTAATGAAAGAAGGGTAGTAACACGTGAGCTCAACCATGCTGCAGCAAAATATTTTTCAACGTTACCTTAAAATGTGTGTGTGTAAAGCCTCAGGATTCCTGCTAATGGGTGTGACATTAAGAAATAAATGGAAGTACATTATAATAATCCACTTGAGGTTGTTATTTTTACTGAAAAGCAACTCTCAAGGTGAAAACATAAAGTCAGAGAAGGATAAAGTTTGATGAAGTGTATTGAATCCACTAAGGTTCTGAAGGGAAGGGTATTGCTGCAAGACACTGAAACAAATGGTGGAGTGGTTTGTTGATTTATTAATGATTTAGCTTTCTGCATTTGCAATTTACTTTTAAAGAAAGACAGCAATTTCTTATAGAGAGCACACATGTTTCCAAATCACTTTTCATTAATATAAAGACAAAAATCATCTTGACTAATGCTGGTGCTGCTGGTTTGTTTACGTTTTTGGTCTACACGGCCTTTATCTGGTGGACAAGCATCACAACATTATAGAACACACAATATTATCCAATCAGATGACCACTGAAATGAAGTCAATAGATGAATGAAAGTCCATGAGAAAACAAACATCTTGCCTGTCAAGTAATAAGGAAAAGAAGATATTTTTTCTTGGGGAAAAATGTATCAAAAGATCTGAATAAGAAATGCAGATAAGGGCCAATATTCATTATAAATCAGAATCATACTATTTTCACATATAAGTAGAGAATTACAACAAAATGCATGCAGCATAACAAACTATCCAAAGGTTAAATAATAATAGTAAAAAATACATTAAGTTAAATTAGGACAAAATCAACAAAAACCCTACACTGTTCAAGGAATAAAATAATTGAAAGTAGATATGGACATAATAATACATAAAAATAGCATATGCAAGATTTACGCTTTTCTTTAATAACTGCTGAATGCACAAACTTGAGTTGGTATTATTATAACCAGATAAATATACAGAGTACTTGAATCAGCCATACACCGTGAATATCAAACCAAAGACAAAAACAAACAATAACATTAACAATAATAACATAAGTTCATTTAAGTTCAGCATTTTTATTAGTTTGAAAATTACCCTATTTTGAATCAGAATTGTTTCAGTTCTTGATTGACATGTATATCCCTGCTACAGTATTTTGACTGGATAAGGGAATAAAGGTATTGCTTCAAACAGTGTTGAGAATGTAATGCATTTAAAAATCATACATTTGTGTAAAATAACAAAAAAAAACATATCTGCCAATACGTTTTGTAAAGTTATGACTGGTAAACATAAAGTCTCAAATAGGCAAAGGCCAGTACACAAAAAAGATGTGCAAAGGATGTTGAACTGCCATCTGCTTTGAAAGGAACCCAGACATACCTTGGTTCTGAGTTTTGGTATAAGATCAAAATCAAAACATAATTTCTGTCAGATGTGCACTTTATGTGTAATTATCATTTAAAACGAAATGGAAAATCAGTTTGCTTGTGTGGTGGGTCAGACTTGACATACTTGCATTTTAATTTATGAGATCTTTTGATATTCTAATATTCTATTCAAAGCCTTTTCTTTATGTAATGCCATCATTGACATGCAGCTTAAAGCAGGCCTTTCAAAGTCAATGTGACTCTCATCATGCTGAAACCTTCCCCCGACAGCGAATAACTGCCGACCCCTGGAGAACTTAATCATGTTGATGGGATCGATATGTTAATGCATGGAAATGAATGCTGCAAAGAAGCCAATAATGCAGTGATATATGTGACCATGATTCATTTGAAAAGCACATACCCATGTAGTCAGGATGATAATGACTGCATAGTAACTGCATGTTGTCCATCTGGCACTGTGTAATGTTAAATCACTGGTTATGAATTAGGTCCATATGAAGTCGTTTATCGAACTTGAGCAAGTGTTTGAAGAAAGCGCATCATCCGTTAAGTACACTAAACATAAAGTGATTCTAAATATTTACAGTATATTCAGTTATTGTTTCATCAAGATATAGTGATTTACACTGCTTCAATGTTATTGTCCTACCTGATGCTCCCCTGAAAGTAGTGCATTTGGCATTATTTTGGTGTATGGACCACAATAAGCATATACATGCAGACATAGATTATACTGCAGGAGTTCTTTCAAAGGTTTCTATGGATGTTTTTTTTCCTTTAAAGCTTTTTTCGTCATTTCAATTCATTGCATACAATATGAATTCAAGTTAACATCAGCAAGTTTCCATGAAATAGCAAACTGCAAATGGTTTACCTGCCACTTCTAAGCCTAAAGGGGGCTAAATGTTTGATGCTCAAAATGTGGAGTGGGTGGAATATCAGTATCAAGAAGGAGAACTGGATATCGTTTCAGCAGCAACACTTTTATCAGCTAAGAAACAACAGCACTTGCCAGTTACATAGTGATCAATATAAGAAGACTTTACCAAAAATGTGTAATACCACTCTCATGTCTATATGGTGAATGTGAAGTTACAGCCAGCAGGCAGTTAGCTTAGCATAAAGACTGGAGCAGGGGGAAACAACTAGCCTGTCTGAAGGTAAGAAAAAATGCCTACCAAAGTCGTTTATCCTTGTTTCCAGTCTTAATGCTAAACTAAGCTAACCGTTTGCTGGCTGTAAAGCTTTATATTTACTGTACAGACATGTCCTTGTTGAAGGAGGAGGAACACACACACACATCTAATTCTAGTTAAAAAAAGTTTTTCCAAAACTTTGCTGATGCAAATCAGCAACATGTGAAACATCAATCCTGGTATCCTGGTGTGCGCTGGAAATGCAATTTCTATGGTTTTCTGGGGTTTACCCTGCACCAGCTGGCACCTATGAGAGAAGCACTGCTGTGTATGAGGTATCTGAAAGTTAACATTTATCGCTAGAGTTACTTTTTTTCCCTTTTTTATTTCCAGTGGATTTCACACATTTACACACAAAAGCAAAAACAGATACACAGACACAAAGACAAAACTTGACTTTGGCTTACAGCACCTCATCGTCACAGCAAGTGCAAATGTGGACAAATGCTCTCTCTAAATACACCATCCACTTCATACCGCTACCTTCACACTTGACATGTATTAACTCTCCTCTTCAACTTCTTCTCCTCTTGAATTCATTGTGTATTTTTGTGCTATATCATATGATATGATAGTAGCGATAACCAGGATTGTTACAATTAGTTGATAAACAAAAAATAAAATATAACAAATAACAACGAATAATAACAATGATAATAAGCTAATAGATAAATAATAACTTGCTATAACCACAAACATATTTAAATGTATTGTGTATACAACAGGTACAAAGTTAAATTTGGTATCTCCCTCCTCACAAAGTTGTATCTAACGTGTCAGATTCCCACCTGGCCTCTCGTGCGGGAGAATAGTTTGCTTCTTTTTTTTAACAACATAGAGGTGAAGGGTGGGACATCATTCTTCAATGCCTCTGCAATACATTTATTGCCAGCAATGAAGGCCATTTTAATGAATAGTGCTTTATGTCTTGTACTGATTTGTCCCCAAGATAAGCCTGGGTAAACAAGGTATATCGGCTATGATACTCGTGGTTGTGTCTAAGAGATCAGTAGTGTTCTAGTTTCACACAATCCCAGAACGTATGTTTAAATGTTCCTGTCTCTGTTTTACATCTAGGACACATTTTTAGAGATGCTGTTGTTCATCGTGTGGAGTTAAATAGGTTCTATGAATGTTGTTGAACAGCAACAGCTTATGACGGCTGTTGTAAGAAAAGGATTGAGCCTCTTTACATATTGATTCCTGTCTAGGTGAGGAAGATTAAGGCAGTAAAATATAAAATCTTGTGAATGATTTTTACATGCTGTGTAGGCTGTCTGTAGGTGTTTGCTTGCTTAACAATAACGTATTAACTGGCACTGCACACCATGCATGTGCTCCTGCGAGGCACAATGTTGTGTGAATTTCTTTGTCTGTGTCTTTGTGTGTGAGACAGAGATAGATAGGGAACCGGTTGAGTGATGTGTGTGTGTGTGTGTGTGTGTGTGTGTGTGTGTGTGTGTGTGTGTGTGTGTGTGTGTGTGTGTGTGTGTGTGTGTGTGTGTGTGTGTAGGGGTGTGACCCGGTGACTCAGCCACCAACAATGTTCTTCAAGGTGAGTGAGTCACAACCTCCCTCCGTGGGGAGATCTCTCTTTCCAACGGATATTTGCTTCTCCAACGAATATCTGCCTCGCCTTCAGTACAAAAACCGAACCCAGACTGCTTTGAAAGACTCGTACCAGAATTCAAAATAAATGTATCATGTAAATTCATACAGGAAATTGTAATTTCTCTCCGCGAAGCTACAAATGAATTGGTTTAGCTAGGTAATTATAAGAGACAGCTGCAAATGATTCCTGGGGATTCATTTGTATTCTTGATGCATCACCACAAGGTCATAACAGTTCATGCAAAACTAAAGGTAGCTATGATAATCTGCAGTCACATGTCTTGTAAGCCAAAAAGGCACAAAAATAAGTGCAAATCAGCTTCATTATCAATCATTTTCAGCATTATATGTATTTTCCCTCTTTATTGATGAGAATCATATAAATCCATTCGTATGAACTACGCTGTGAATCAGCTTTAGTTTCTCATCTAAAAAAGGGAGTAAACGCAATTTAGCAAGTTTTGTTTACCATACCATGCCTTCCTGCTTGGCTTACTAAAAAAGGAACACTTTGGCTCTCTCCACTTTTCTTCATTTCTTCAGTCTCTTCCTCCTGTTTCAGCCTCTCCTCCTTTTCCCCTTCCCTTCCAATATCCTCTCCGCCTCATTTATCCTGCTTTTATTAACATTGTCGTGCTCTAAACTGCCCATACGCTCTTCCTCTTGAGCTCAGCCTCGATATTCACAAAGTAAAGTGGATTTGCAGTCTGACAGTTATTCCAACACAGCAATGGTCACTTGAACTGTAATTATTTTCAGTGATAGGAGAATGGTCATCATGGTTTAAGAGTTTTCATCTGTTCTGAACAAATTCTGCTCTGAAGGAAACAAATGAAAATAGGTGTCCATTCGGGAAAGGTATTAAACTAGAATCTCTAACCTGAGGCAACAATCCCATTTTGCTGTTACACTATATGACAATTGTGCACATAGAATGCTCTATTTGTATTTGTTTGGAACCATAACCTCCATTTAGAGCAGGACGTATGTTTCAACACATTGAGTCGCTGCTGGAGCGGCTAAATGAGCCACTTGTTGAGAGTACCACAATGCCGCTCTGAGAAACACAGGAAGAGAGCAAACAAAGAACAGCATGGAGCAGACCTGGGTTTCTGGGGGCGTCTTTTGGCAAGGGGTCACACAAGAGGTTAGTGTGATCGATGGGGTAATGGCTTCCCTTTGTCTCTAATTGGGAGAAGGAAAGAGGAGACAGAGAGAGAAGAAGATGCAGCAACGTAGAGGAGTGGAGGAAATAGGTGGGAGAATGAGACGTGTGTCAAATGGAAATGTGAATTCTCCATGTTTTGTGTAAGGAAATATGTGTACATTTTTTCCATTTTTCAAGAGTATGAAATGTTTTTTTTTATTATTTGTCAAAACGGTGTCTAAGCTTCAAACCTCTTGCGGTTCTTCTTCGCTTTTAACAAACACTGATAGCGTTGGTTATGTACCGTTAGCTTTATTTTCATGTTGTACCCTTTACAACATGAAAAAATTGGGAGGACACTTTGTGCTGTTAAGTTTGTATCCCACTCAGAAAGTGGATGCAGGCAAGCTGGGTTAAATAACTAACTTCCACTTGGAAAGTAGTCTTGCATTGCCAGACCTACTCAGCACCTACTCAGCACTCAAAACTGCTTATCTATTCTAGGATAAGGGAAAAATACTCTGGGTTGTTTGTATTTTTTTAAACCAATCACAACAATCCTAGGCAGTGCTATGCCCCGCATGCAGCAACAGTGCCCTTTGCAAAATAGATAGCAGAGACAGCGGAAGGGGAGTCCTGGCGCGTCTGGCTTTATCCAAGCAATGTACATCTGTTGAGCAGGACTGCTCGTAAAGTGAACGTTACTTAACATTAGCAGTCATACCTACCAGACGTTAGTTTTTCTGCACTGTATTTTAACACCTGCTGATTCATCAGCCCCCAGCTGTGTCTCTTTCATCGGTCAAGTTGCAGTGATTGCAAATGACCAGAATGTCAAAACTCACCACAGACATTGTCAGGTAAATCCAAAAAATCATGTTACCTGGAGAACACTAATGTGGGTTGCACTGTAACAGCAGAAAAACTAATATTTTTGGAAATTAAAATTTTTACCAAAAACGTTGTCGAGTCAAAACAATTTCTTTTAATTTCATTTCAACTTTAAATGCTTAGTTGAGTTTTTTGTGTTCAAGTATTACAGTCTATGGTGTTTTCTCAAAAACGTTAAGGAGGTTAATCATCACCTGATCATGTTTAAACAAAGGAGCGGGAATGAAATAAAGAAAAAAATATATATCACAGAATCTAGCAAGCAAAAAAGCAAGAGAGAGTGAGGAGACAAAGCGATAGCAACATGGGTGGAGGAGAAACAGCGTCTGCCCTCCAGCCGTTCTCCAAGCACATCTCTTCTAATTCCCTTGTCGTTTGGTTTGCATGTGTCTGCTAGCTGTACAAGAGTTTTCAGCAAATTAATGTTAACTTCTCTGGCAACATAGATGACTATGATCAAAACTAATTAAAACTTTAATAGGGTTTCTGACTGTGCTTCGGAAGCCTTTTTGGCACCTGAAATAATGGCAGCTGAAGCCACTTAAACAGATAAGCACGGTGCTTGTGGTTGTGATTGAACAGGCTAATGGGCTTTTATTTAACGAGTTAGTGGCTCAGTTTTCTTTAAAAGGACAGCCAAAGGATGTGGTTTTCTTTGCTGTTACTAAACACCCGATTCCATTTGTGAGGAACAAAAACTGTTTAAAAGTTCTCAAATCATTGGAAATTGGTAGTTAGGTTACTTGTTACCATTTTGGATTACTTGTAGCTCGATGTGGCCATACATTATTTGTTTTGACTCCTGTTGATAGATTTAGTGTTCTTTTATTTATTTATTTTCATAAGTCTGCATTTCGTCCATGTGTTTTATGCTTTGGAAAAAGTTACTAACTATTCCAATATAGTGTAGTGATAAGGTTATGTCATCACACTGGCCTTTTGTTTATGTTTTGGCAGGCCCTTCAGAACAATAAAGATTGAGTGTTTATAAGCTGACTGGCTGTTAACACTCTCACAAACATACTTCACTCCACAGCGCTCTGTTAAAATCCATCGAATGTGAAGCTTTTGTTTGATGTATAAACTCCTTTACATACAGTATCTATTTTGTACTGCAAGATGTGTTGACTCATGAGGTTAAATATGTTGCATAATATGTTTCTGTTAATGAAAAGTGGTTACTTCTTTCAAAAGGAAAATCTCCAAATAAGAAAAGTCATTCCAGGACACTTGCTGTGGCACGACGCCTGAGCGACTGTATGTGAACTGCAGAGTAAAAACAATACGCACACACGCACGCACGCACGCACGCACACACACACACCAGTTTTTTTCAACAGTGGGCACACCTGAAGCCACATGTGCAAAACTCAAACTACAGTCTGCACTACCAACAGTCACCTGAGCTAAACAGTTCACACCACCTGCAAAACTCATTCCATTTCACTAGCGTCAAACACCAATACAGAAATTACAAACTTTTCATCTTTACAGTTTGAACAATTTGAGTGACTTCACACTACTCAATAGTTTTTTAAAGAAAAGATATAGATTTTACAATATACCAATTTTTATGTAAGGTAAACAAGAAGGAATGAAAATCAGCAGTTTGCTTCAATATAGTAATTTGTCTCTCTAGCATTTTATGGAATTACTGGAAAAAAAACTAAAGGTACATAACAGTAACAAAGAATAGTGTAACTGATCCTGCCTCTCTCCAGCATCATGCGGCAAGTTTTCTTCATCACATTGGATGTCTGCATCATCTCTAAATACAAATGAATGTGGTGTTTCCATTGCGTTCACCTCTATTACTTTCTGAAAAACAGTAAGAATGCAGTTTTACTATAGTAAAGATATAGTGTTTTTCACCTTTTTTTTTTATAACTGTATATAACCTCAGACATCTTACCTGGACATATTGGTATCTTTGCTCTTTTACCTGTTTCTCTCAAACGGTACAGTGTATAATTGTTTCATTCTTATTTGGTGTTTGTATACAAATTAATGGCTTTCTGAGCTTTCTCTATATAAATACTGTATATGTCCACTAACTAGTCTAAAACAAGACACCTGCTTAGGCTTTCAGCTAAAATTGCAATCAGCGGTGTTTGATAGGCACCAGACTGAAATCTATTCTGTTTTGAATGTGTGGTTAACAGTTTTGACAGTAGTGTGTTAGCATTTGAACAAAGTGCTGTAAATCCACAGTGTTGTGCACGTTGTGGTTAAAGTCATTGGATGTGTAGAGTTTTGAAAACTGTGTTCAAGCAATGAAAAACAAACTAGAGTTTGGTCCACATGAACTGCTGCTGTGCAGACTGTAGTTAGAGTTTTGCACATGTTACTGTAATCCATTTGGGCCCACTGTTGTTTAGCAATCAAAAAACAACCTGTAATGTGTGGGTTGTGTTGAGCAGTGTTGAGTTGCTATCTGGCTTCAATTTTGTGATTTTCTTCAGGTTAGAACATGGCAGAGGCTGTTTAAAGGGTTCACCCAGATTAATCTCACTTCAAGCACACTTATCTGTCCATACAGATAGATTTAGATTTACTCAATGAAAGACCTGCTGCTGAGCCTGTCACCATAAAATAGTTTTTTTTTGTAGTGCTGAAAGCTTTGAAAACTGTGTTTTTATTTATATGTCGCTAAGCAGTTTTCCTCAAGGATCTATTTTCTACTAAACAGTTCATTATCACATTAAAAAAAAAGCTTTAATCAAAACCTGGCTAATTAAAAAATCTGCTCTGTCATGCATCTTTAGATTGTGTGACTGTGTGACTGTATTTATGCTCAAGACCTGAAATGTATGGCTTGAAAAAAACTACTGTCTCTCTAAACACTGGCAACTACACAGAAACACATTTGTTATAAAATGTCTTGACTGAGTGTAAAATCAATACTCCTCCATGAAAAGTGATATTATCTAAGACTTCTGGGTTGTTTATTACACTCGACTACAGTGTACAAATCAAACGTGTGATGTGGTGTCACTACATAGAGCTCTAACCTCATCATGACACACTTTGATAACAACTCAAGTACAACTGAATGTCACCCTGAAAATATTGAATTGCCTCATTTTCTGGCAAGCGCCTCCACACGCTGCATTTCTAAATAATAATAAGTCAGAGTTAATGTAGTTAGTTAGTTCATTAGCAGACAGGATCCCCCTGCTTTTTAAATACTGATTTGGCAAAAATAAACTTTAAATAACTAAATAAATCAAAATATTATAAATGTTAATAAATAGTTTGTCTTGGATAAATACAAATAATACATCACCTTTTATTACTGACATATTGATAAATATATGTACACAATTAATACAATAGTAATATAATAATAAAAACTTTTTCCACACACAGTAAACAGTATGAATAAAGTGTTGTATAACAAGTTCAAACAGGGAGACATCTTAATTACTGGAATGGTTATTAAAAAAATTTATTTAATTTCAGATTTCCCCAAAACATTTACTAAGGGGCATCATCTATAATGAATCTAAGGCAGTCATTATTTTCATTTAAATGCCCAGTTAAATTGAGTAAGAACATAACCTATATAACCTTAAAAACATTGCTTTGAAAAAAAAGTAATTATTGCAACATAACAACTTGCTGCTGCTGATTAAATCGCAATAAAAAATGTCACAAGTTTTTCAGACACTTGATACGAGCCGTGATCAACCCCGGCCCGCCCTTAAGCCTCTGCACTTACAAAAAAGACATTTTTTAGATGTGTCTCCTCTGTGTCAGTGTTACCTGATAGTCAACACCGCAGCCTGGATGCACAACACGTTCGCTACATTGTGTGATAAAGAAGAAAAAATGGTATCAAGTTGTTGGCAACTAAACAAATAGGGCAATTATCAAGACCAACCTGATGGATTACACATGGAGATGGAAAAATCTAACAAAATAAACATTCCTGCAACCTAAGAAACAGAGAGGCAAACAGGGCTGCAATTATTGAAGCACATTATTACACAGGCATGTACGAAGTGTTTGTTCTCTGTAGTAAAAGTGACGGGACTTTCTGATGACTGTGATGATCCCAGAAGGTCATGACACCTAAACTATGTCATTTATCATGACATAGTAGCATGTATTATTTTTCATCGCCTTGTGTTTCGTCAGCTGTGCACATTTTAACACTTACATTGGTGTTAAGGCAACGGTGCTACGTTGTTCTGGAAAATGTAACGGAAAAAGGACATATAAGTGCCAACAGACAGTCAAGTGATAAATGACAACATCTCTAACAAATGTGCACTCCTGCTGGCTGAATTTTATCTGTTGTTAATAAAATTACTGAAGGTGATTGGACTGGTCAGTCCCTGTGCATTTCTGATAACAGATAAAACATAAAACGCATAATGTTGGGTAACCCCAGGAGGTGCGTAATACTTGGGCTTTGTCAGGCTTCAACAAAGGTGAAATCACACACACACACACACACACACACACACACACACACACACACACACACACACACACACACACACACACACACACACACACACACACACACACTCTCTCTCTTACAGGTCTGATCTGTGTGCCCAGACAGGCGTGTTTGTACTAGACAGTGTGGCTGCATTTCAAGTGTCTCTTGGCACCATCATTAATAATACCTGCCTTGCTCCAGGTGGCTTGGCTTGCTCTCATATGCGCACACACAATATACATACACACATTATAGCAGACATTCACATTCTCAGAGTGACAGTTCAATGGCATCTATTGTGATTGAGGTGGAGGTTACCTGCCTCATTCAAGGATGCCTAGGAAAGATTCTTTCCTGTGCAAATAAAACCTGTATCTGTATAATAAGATACTACTAGAGGCCGAAACTGATTCCTTTAATTCTATACTACCTTATTCTGTTTTCTTTTTCTTTTAAAAAACATTTATGGATGTTTACAGTACAATAAAATGCCTTTTTCAAAGTAATGTTGTTTAAAGTCTACAATCTACTACGTGTTCTGCGCTGGCCCTTTGGACTAAATACAGTCAGGTCCATAAATATTGGGACATCGACACAATTCTAATCTTTTTGGCTCTATACACCACCACAATGGAGTTGAAATGAAACGAACAAGATGTGCTTTAACTGCAGACTTTCAGCTTTAATTTGAGGGTATTTACATCCAAATCAGGTGAACGGTGTAGGAATTACAACAGTTTGTATATGTGCCTCCCACTTTCTAAGGGACCAAAAGTAATGGGACAGATTAACAATCATAAATCAAACTTTCACTTTTTAATACTTGGTTGCAAATCCTTTGCATTCAATTCCAGCCTGAAGTCTGGAAGGCATAGACATCACCAGACGCTGGGTTTCATCCCTGGTGATGCTCTGCCAGGCCTCTACTGCAACTGTCTTCAGTTCCTGCTTGTTCTTGGGGCATTTTCCCTTCAGTTTTGTCTTCAGCAAGTGAAATGCATGCTCAATCAGATTCAGGTCAGGTGATTGACTTGGCCATTGCATAACATTCCACTTCTTTCCCTTAAAAAGACTCTTTGGTTGCTTTCGCAGTATGCTTGGGTCATTGTCCATCTGCACTGTGAGCGCCGTCAATGAGTTCTGAAGCATTTGGCTGAATATGAGCAGATAATATTGCCCGAAACACTTCAGAATTCATCCTGCTGCTTTTGTCAGCAGTCACATCATCAATAAATACAAGAGAACCAGTTCCATTGGCAGCCATACATGCCCACGCCATGACACTACCACCACCATACTTCACTGATGAGGTGGTATGCTTTGGATCATGAGCAGTTCCTTTCCTTCTCCATACTCTTCTCTTCCCATCACTCTGGTACAAGTTGATCTTTGTCTCATCTGTCCATAGGATGTTGTTCCAGAAATGTGAAGGCTTTTTAGATGTTGTTTGGCAAACTCTAATCTGGCCTTCCTGTTTTTGAGGCTCACCAATGGTTTACATCTTGTAGTGAACCCTCTGTATTCACTCTGGTGAAGTCTTCTCTTGATTGTTGACTTTGACACACATACACCTACCTCCTGGAGAGTGTTCTTGATCTGGCCAACTGTTGTGAAGGGTGTTTTCTTCACCAGGGAAAGTATTCTTCGGTCATCCACCACAGTTGTTTTCCGTGGTCTTCCGGGTCTTTTGGTGTTGCTGAGCTCACCGGTGCGTTCTTTCTTTTTAAGAATGTTCCAAACAGTTGATTTGGCCACACCTAATGTTTTTGCTATCTCTCTGATGGGTTTGTTTAGATTTTTCAGCCTAATGATGGCTTGCTTCACTGATAGTGACAGCTCTTTGGATCTCATATTGAGAGTTGACAGCAACAGATTCCAAATGTAAATAGCACACTTGAAATGAACTCTGGACCTTTTATCTGCTCCTTGTAAATGGGATAATGAGGGAATAACACACACCTGGCCATGGAACAGCTGAGCAGCCAGTTGTCCCATTACTTTTGGTCCCTTAAAAAGTGGGAGGCACATATACAAACTGTTGTAATTCCTACACCGTTCACCTGATTTGGATGTAAATACCCTCAAATTAAAGCTGAAAGTCTGCAGTTAAAGCACATCTTGTTCGTTTCATTTCAACTCTATTGTGGTGGTGTATAGAGCCAAAAAGATTAGAATTGTGTCGATGTCCCAATATTTATGGACCTGACTGTATGACATATTTTATTTCAGTGTGCACTCAGGTCACTGAAGTGAGCTGTCATAAGCTTCCTGCACCAGTATTACCAACATTATTTTCTCTGCATTCATGACATTTGGTGTATTACTGTAAGTGACTCTGATTCTATAAATATGTTTTTAATTTATTTCATTCTAAGTGGGGTGACACCTTTGTCTTGGTACATAAAAACACTAGCAGAGAAAAACATTGCGGAGATAAACCTTTTCGTGAGCAATTAGTAATTATCAGACGCATGCACACACACTCTTAGCATAACACTGAGGAAAAATATGCAGCTCTAAAGTTTCAGTTCACCATTTAATTGCTTGCACCCAGTCTACCATTTAATTGCCTATACAGCAGAGAGTCGATGGTCTGTATAGTTTCTGTAATCAAACTGACATTACCCCTTCACATGCAGTCAGTGGTGCACACTTGGTGTTACCTCACCTCGCAGGGGGGGTACAATATTCATTTTCAGCTCAAATAAACCTGAGAAATGAATACAGCTCCCTCACACCTCTCCTCTGCACCTCTGTCTATACGTCATACACACACACATATGAGCACATACACTTACTACGTCATGTTTATGTGCTCCATTTATTTTTAGAGCAGAGGCAGGATATTGGGTTTCATTACATTTCCCAATCCCCTTTCTTTTCCCTCCTTCTCCAACCATTCCTCCACCTCACTCACACACACACACACACACACACACACACACACACACACACACACACACACACACACACACACACACACACACATTTAGTCCCAGAGGCAAGTTGATGGTGCTGGAGTGGTCTCCTGCTTGTGTTGTGACGTGAGGCAGTTCTGCTTGCTGGTAGAAAGGCCTCTTTGTGTCTGAGCGTCTCTGCCTTTTCACCGCTGACAATTATTTTCCCCTCCAGCCCTCAGCTGACTGAGCTGCCGTCGTCATTCTTCATCTTGCTATTTGAGAAAAAAAGAGTTTAGATGTCAGCAGCTGCACCTTTAAGTTTCACTACTTAAACTGTGACGACGGCTCAGGGGACTCACAGGCTGGAAATGGCAACCCAAATGGTTTGAGGCTTTTCATTAGCTGTATGTGCTGTATTTTACCAGGCCAGGCCACCCATAATTATACGACTTCCATTTTCATTTTTGTTATTTTATATGTATTGCAAGGCCATCAAGGCAATGACCACAAGGCAATTTCCATCTCCACATGACAAGAAAAACATTTTCTAACGCCCAACTTTGAATCGCCAGCCGCTTCATACAATATGCATCAATTCTCTGAGCCGTGAAATCTGTCAGTTGAGTCCAGTTGCTCCATTACATATCACTAGCCCTTATTGCCCCTCCAAAAAAAAAAAAAAAAAAAATCATCTCATGTGGTTTTTTGGGCCAGAGCAGAAGCAGTTCTGTTAACAGTCATACTGGGGTTTCTGTTGCAGTTTGAGCAAATACTATTTTTCTGTCCTCACAAACTTACTTGATAAACAACAGGTTTTTTTTCACACAGCATGCACCAATGCCAAGAAAAACTACCACAGATCATTAGCCCTCTCTACCAGACATCCAGTTTTTCTCACAGTGATTTGCTGCTTTGCAACAAAAGTGTTTTCCCAAGTGACTCTGGCTCTCTGTCTCCCTCTTCAGGAACTACAAGCTCTCAGGAGATTATGCCACTGATATTTTGCATCATGCCTTTCTTGTCTCAGTGCTACCTCTGACTGCGTCTACCTTTAATATACAGTATGTTGTCTTTTTGTTCTGAGTCACGACTGCTCTCCTATCGTGCTGCAGAGCAGATGAGCTCCCCAGTATCTCACTTAAAGGAGAATTCCGGCCAATTTTTACGTTAATCTTGATCGCTATAGCTACGCGAGTACTTTCAATAGAAAAAACCCCGACCCGAATCAGTGCAGGTAACACGGAGAAGCTGCAGCCACGTACTACAAGCGTCCCCTGAGCTAAAACGGCAGTGGTCGGGGCAAGTTTTAGAGTGCCTTTGTGTCGCTTAACAGACACAAAATGCAATTAATATGTCTGTGCCACATGAACAGGGCCCTTACATGTCAACAAGATGCGTTTTCAACTCAGACATTGTTTAAATTCACCTACCCTGGTCCTTGTATCGATCCTGCCGGTAGCTAGCTTGCCCTGCTAGCTGATAGCCGTTAGCTGTTAGCTGCTGTCCAGTGACTGTATTCAGACAGGCTTCTGTGATAATCATCCCAATAACAATCCACGGAGCGGTGGTGGTGTGGATATGTCCTCCAGAGGACAGGTCATGTCACGTCTTGAAGTGTATTCCCCCCTAAAATAAACAGTAGTGCGGTAGTAGCTGTTAGCTGCTAGCTGCCCTCCGGTGAGTGTGTACAGCCAGTGGTTATGACCATATCAGTGACTATGTAACTACATGGAAACGGGATAAACGATGTCTGTGGCTTGCACAGTAATAGCGTTACTGAAGCTTAGCTGTAGCATCGTGCTGTCTCCTGGGAATTCAGTTGTAGCAGGAAAAGGTAAACAGTAGTGTGCAGATTGGAGCGTAGTGTGTGTGTTGTGTGTTGTTTATAAGGGAAGAAGCTTGGAGTAACGATTTATGGAGAATATAGCAGATATACAACACACGGAAGAGCTTTTGAGTTTGATGGTCGCCCTTATTTATTTGAACCCAAGTATACAGACGAAGAACTAGCCTCACAAGAGTTGGAAAGAACGAGACAGACAGAGGGGAAACCCGCAGATGAACTTGATGCTCCAAAGGCAAGCTAAAGCTAGCCTTCAGTAACTGGAGGACATAGCCACACCACCGCAGCTATTGGGATGATTATCACAAAAGCCTGGCTGAATACACTCACCGGACGGCAGCTAGCAGCTAACGGCTAATGGCTATCTGGCTGTACACACTCACCGGAGGGCAGCTAGCAGCTAACAGCTACTACCGCACTACTGTTTATTTTAGGGGGGAATACACTTCAAGACGTGACATGACCTGTCCTCTGGAGGACATAGCCACACCACCACCGCTCCGTGGATTGTTATTGGGATGATTATTACAGAAGCCTGTCTGAATACACTCACTGGACGGCAGCTAGCAGCTAACGGCTAACGGCTATCAGCTAGCAGGGCAAGCTAGCTACCGGCAGGATCGATACAAGGACCAGGGTAGGTGAATTTAAACAATGTCTGAGTTGAAAATGCATCTTGTTGACACGTAAGGGCCCTGTTCATGTGGCGATCAAGCGATCAAGATTAACGTAAAAATTAGCCGGAATTCTCCTTTAAGCCTGTGCTTTTTAATGAGCTCAACCATAGCACTGACACTCTCGTCATGGTGGCAGCAAGGGGACTAAAGAAGAAACCCTCCAGAATCCCACTGTGAGGAAGACTTTGGCTTACTTTAACTTGATCATGCATTTGAGTGATTGCAATTCATTTTGACTTCTCCATAACAAGACACAAACAGTGAATTGTTTTAGCAACACATTTGGTTTCACGCTGCAAGACAGCAAAGTCAACATTGTGTTGAAGTGTAATGTTGCTAGCTGTGCTTTGTCCCTATAGCTGGAGTCACTGTAATCTGTCAGCATCGCAAGTTCAGGTTTCAGTGAACGGTGGCACTAATTCTTCAGTCTTGTGCTATTCACCGTTACCAGATGGGAAATATTAAACTATTGTACCAGAGGCTTAAAATGATCCTTCTTTAAGGAAAATGATCATCATCATCTCGTCATAACCACAAGAACAAATAGATGTAAATGTGTAACTTTACAAAACATGTATTTAAATGACTTTGACACGTCTACAAATCAACCCACGTGTTTTTTTTAAAGCAAGCTGACATGCTGCGCGGAAGTGGCAAAATAATCGTACAAATACGATAATTATCATTCATCTGGCAACACTGGTGCAATTAAACCATTGCAGAAGAAGAGGGCACAACGTTAAAAGAGCATCAGTCAAGCCTCAAATGGTGGAAAATTGAAAACATGATGGAACATACATTTTCTTTTCATGTATTAATTTGCCCCAACAGATTTGATGTTCATCTGCCGCAACTTTTTTGTCTCTCCAGTGGAGCGAAGGATTCAGTAATGTGCTTCATGTAATGATTTATTTCCAGTTTCCATTGCTCTTTGTAGCATTTTGTTTTTATCTTGTTTTCATAAAAAGCATTTTTGAGATATTTAAATATTTGTGTAATCTTTGGCATATTATTTTCTACAATTTGAAAAAAAAACTAGTACATGAACATGCTGTGTCATAAAATGAGCAAAGTCTTGTTGAGGTGACAAGCCACGAGGGGAAAACCCTTATTACACAAGCCATGCGATCAAATTGCTTTTGACAGTAATTTCAGGCAATTGCTTTGCACATTATACCAAGGAAACAGATGAAAATTCTTGAGTCCTTCAAGGGTCTTCTGGAGGTCTTATATCTCTCATAAGATAAGATAATCAAAGTCACACACAATGAGAGTTTGAACTTTGATTGGTTGTCTGCATCTTCCTCAGTGAGTGATGAATTGCCTATTGACCAGTTCACAAAATAATTCCCCAAAATGTTTACCAGCAGGCACTGTCAGGATCTGTCAATGGCTGTGTCAGTGTGACATTAAAATGAATGTTCATACTCTATTACACTTCCAGTTTACTGTCAAGTGGTGAGGCTTTAAACAGGATGGTAAATAGCAGCCTACGCATCTCTCCCGGCTTTTCTCTGGACCATTTATCACCATCGTTGTTGTTACATTTTCTAATCAGAAGGTTAATTTCCTGTGGGAGCCACACAAGTAGCCAGGTGAAATTATTAATCACGTAGAACAGTTTATGTTATACTGAGAGGCAGGTGAAGAGGTTTATGAGATCTTAAGTCTATTAGATAATACACCATGCCTTGGAGATGTTTACCAACTCAAAGATCAGCATTCTTTTAAACAGCTGCTGCCAAGGTAACTGAGAGTAAGCACTGCTGCGACAACGTGAGAAATGTTTGATTAAATGAAGCCCACAGAAACAGGAAAGGTGCTAAGTGTAGGTAGGTAAAGGAGGGACAGCAGGGATGTTGATGAGTGAATATCTGTTAGGAAGGTGTGAGTCAATGAATGTCAGTGTCATGATCTAAATCAGAGGACCCTTTACTTTAATACATGACTGCAGAGAAATAAAAAAATAAAAAACACTGTTAAAGCTGCTACATTGAAAAATGTAAGCTGCACTTAAAGGTCCAGTGTGTAACTTGTTTAGTTGTTCATTATCAAAATCTGTGTTGTCCATTCACAAACTTTTCCTTTTTCATGACTATTTACCACCACCATCAATTCCAAGTATTCCTTTTGGCTTGAAATTTTACATTTTCATTCGCATGAACTGGGGTAGACGCTCCATATTCATGCACCATCTTGAAATGCGTTAGCCAGTAAGGGACATACAGGACATACTGCTCCGCCTTTCGCGTTTTCGCTGTCACATGATAAACTCACAGGTGCTGCTAATGCTGCTAATGGGTATCGTAGCGTCCCGGCCCCGGCAAGTTTGAAGAAGGAAACATGGAGGACCACACGTATTCAAAATCCAAATTTCAGGAACAGGAGTCTTCTTCTTCTTCTTCTTCTGTAATGTCAATATTGGAGACTGTCCTCTCCGAAAACCGACCCCATAGGTAATTTGTACAAGCAGCAATTACGACCTATATTAACGTTTGTTGTTAGGCTCCGCCCTCTAGTGGCTGTAGTAATTATGATGTGAGCAAAAGAGGAAGTCATGTAACATAGTATTAAGACCAGGTATTTGACTTATGTGTTGTTCTTCCTATGGGGACTAAATGCTGATCTTTCACTTAATGCTTTTTTTTCTTTTTGACAGTGTACTAGTGTACTAGCTAGTATATACTTTGGGGAATCCAGTTTCCTTGTTACTGTTCTAATCCATTTTTTAATCAACACCTTTGGTCTACTCTTTGGTCAAACTATTGTTGATGATATCCCATCTTTGTAGTCCTTATCATTATCCTGCTGCATAGCTGTGCTCTTACAAGCATAGAGAGGGCAATGGAAAGGATGAGTCCATTTAAAATGTGGGTAATTAACATTTAAATGTTGTCCAGGGTTCTGGAGAATCTTTCAATATCAACGTTCTGTTTGGTGAGTTGCAGCCAACCTGGTGTCTGTTTTTTCAGAGTTAAAAAACTGTGCTGCCTATTAGGATGAAAACAGAACCATAGGAACTTGTATCGGTTATTTTATGGTCTTGACACAGGGGTTTACAAAGCCTGAAAGACCAGATTGTAAATGTTTAGGGGTGATAAAGCTCTGCTGTCCCCTTGTGACAGCAGATTTTAAACAGCTCATACGTGAAAATAAATAAGAACATCACAGCACAGCTGCTACTGTGATACTGTCATATAATTTGCTTTTTGTTTTTTGATTGTTGTAGTATGGCGGAGGTTGAGAGAGAAATGTTGTGAGTCGGGATGGGGGAGGGGGGGTTATTGAAAATTGTATTTGCAATGAAAAAGGAATAAAACCATTGTTAGGAAAATAACTTTCATAAACAAATCAACAGAAGATATATCATTTTAGAACATTTTTAGTTTTTTTGTTAAATCTTTCAGGAGAAAAGCATTCAACTATACAATTCAGTAGAAAATAATATTCAGACATACAGTATGTGGTGAATTTTCATAGAGTTCAAGAACGTCAAACCTGTTGATGTGAACACTATTTAAAGTCGGAAAATGGTAATTAAGACTACACTGATATGACATGAATGCTGCAAAGGTGACCTGCTCTGAAACACTACTCATGCTCTGAGGCCAAAAAGTGCGCTACCTTTGTCTACTTTCGAAACTCTTACACGTACTTAATGTTCTGCATACAACTGGGCATTATTGGCACACAAGTCATCACCAAGTCAATTTTTTATTTAATTAATTTCTCCATTCAAACACAAAGCTGTGATGAATCAAAGAGAATGGTTTTACCAAATCAACAAACAGAGAATCTATACAGGGTAAGTCCATAATGGCAACATTTAGAGATGCGTCATAGAGGAGCGCACAAGCTACAGTACAGAGTATGAGTATACATGAGTACACTGTAGCTTTTGTGTTACTGGCTTAAACCTTTTTAGTGAATACACCTCCCACATTCTGAGTACTTGGTGTTTCCTGCAGCCTTTATTTAGTTTAACCTGCACTGAATGACGTAAAAGTCGCTTTTACCGTACATGTGTTTTCAACAAGTGCGAAATGGACAACAATGGAGTTTGGGTCATCATTAACAAGTACATTTTTGCACAGTGTGGGCAGATCTTCTATTCAGGTCAATGATGAGTCATGGCTGTTGTTGCATTGTTGTCTCAGCAGTGGGGGCTTTTCTTTTGTTAAGTTTTCCATTAGGTACCGTAGGACTGTTTTATTGTACACAGATGCTTATGGCTCAGTGAAGGAGCACAAAAAAAGTGCACTCATATCCCTCGCCATGACATTTTTTGTCAATCCCTGACTATGAAGATAAAGCTTTTCCTTTATATTTTACAGCCTGTTCTGCTCTCAACAGTTGGTCGTCAAATGCCACTGAACTGACAAGAACATCAGCAGCATTTCATCTTTTTCAGAATAGCAGTGATTCCATTTCATCAGTCACAGGTTGTACTGGATTAAAAATTCTTTCTTCCAGTATCCCACTTTGTCATGTTGTGATGCAGTCATGCCTCAACGTTATAACAAGATTAATAGTCTAGAGTCATGCTCACAATGACATTCCTCACATGCTGATGTTTAGCAGGTGTAATGATTACCATGTTCACCATCTTAGTTTAGGTTGTTAGCGTGCTAAGATTATCTTATTAGCACCGAACACAAAGTGCAGATGAGGCTGATGGGAATGTAATTAGTTTTGCAGGGATTTGGTCATTAACTTAAGTATTAGACACATTGGAACTTTGCCTGATGATGGCTCTAGATAAAGAGCCAGAGGAGCACCAAAGTTGTTACAATTCATCCTTTGGGGACCATGAATGTCTGAACCTAGTTTCATGGCTAATCCATCCTATACTTGTTGAGACCTTTCACTCAAAATCCAAAATATCATTCTCTTCTATTATTACCAAAATGAATGAGGTACATTTAGTTTTTTTACAGGTATTGTCATTCTGATTAATCTTGTCAGTGCAGTCCTATTACAGTATGCACTAATAAACAATACAAAAGTAAAAGTTTATTTATTTCTCCTGGATTGGCCCCCAAATTCTACTGCAGACCATTCATTTGTTAGAGTTGGTTATACAACTCTGCAAAGTTAGAAAGTCAACTAGTAAGCAGAAAAGTCCTGTTTTTGTTTAATGATTTCCAGATCAATTAATTCAGCTAATATGCAGGGCTCTACAATAGCAACATCTCTATTTGAACTGTTTAGCAGTTAAAAGTAAACTCACTGCATGACTTTACATAACCCTGAGAAATTATCAAATCATCATTGCTGGTCAAGTCATTTGGCCTACCCAAACATTTAATGGTCACTTTGTTTTATTGTTCAATGTTAAAGGGTGAAGATATTCCTGAACAACCAAAACAGACATGTAGTAGAATCACAATGTCAGAATAAGCGTAGATACAAGAGAACACTTAATGCAAAGCAGAAAACATACATATTATTGGTGACCTTGGTCGTAATGAATGTGCGTTAATCTCTGTGGCACAAATGCAGCACAATTAGCATACATTAAAAAGCAACAATTAGCATTAAATTGAACATGTTAAAACATGTTTCACAGAAGCACTTATAGTAACTGAAAATAAATGGCTTTGCGATGCACAAGTCATTTAAATGAAATTAAGGTGCATTTTTCAGTAAAAGTAAACACTTGTTCATTTCATTCATCATGTACTAAAACTGTATTTAGAGGTACATATCATTAGTACGACTGAACATGTTAGGTTACATTTTTAGTGACATTAAGGTGGCCACGGATGAAGATTTTTCCACTTCTGTGTTCATGTCCTCAAATGTTCTCAATTAATGAGAGAGCACCTTTTTGTTACCAATGTCTGGCATATAATTATATAAAAGCTCTCTGGGTTTCCTTGCAAGACACTTTGATGTAATTCAAATGGAGAACTGATGACAGCAAGTATCTAAAATTCAAATGAAAATGGCATTAGCACATTTTCCCTTGAAGTCCTGATTTTGAATGTAACTGTGTGGGATGGAAAGAAAGTGAGGTGAAGAAGTGATGAGCTGACAGGGGTTATGTAGATATATTAACAATGATAGGCTTTTTCCATCTTCATACAGCTGCTCCCTGAACAAGTTCTCCTTCAAAATACAGGGAACAGGCCATAGGGGTCACCTCGCCCATTTAGAATTGAGTCCGTCTGACAAGATCATACAAGGCTGTTTATCAAAGATGTGACAACTGATTCCAGTAAACAACACCTGGTGAAAGTGCATACCTGTGTATGCATGTTTCTACAATGTGCACACAAGGTGTGTATGTTTGTGTGTGGGACACAAAAGAAAGGTAAACACTGTCCATGCTTCACCGGTCATAACCCCTGCTTTAGCCATCACATTTGGCAGCATGCTGGCTTTGTTTTGTTAGATTCTCACAAAAAGAGACTTTAACCTTCTTAAAGTTTAAGATACAGAGCTAACTGTTACTGTGGAGAAAAAAACAAAGAAAAAAAAGGACGACAGAGAGGAATTTGCTAAATTGGCCTTACAATATTGGGGATGAAAACGTCAAAAGACAGTCTGATTATTCAAAGGAATAGTATGGTATTTTGGAAAATGTGCTTTCCTGTGTGTTCGTTAATGCCGTGTTCACGTCATATGGAATGGATGGTAGGAAAGATTCTAATGTTGAAGAAAACTAAAGAGGGTTGTGTGGTTACAGAGTTGGTGGTTTGAGGATTAAAAATACCGTGAACTGAAAACCACATCGATTAAATGTGGCTTAAATTACATTCAACAACGGATATTCCGTATCACTAAGTGCCAAGTGAGATATTCAAAAAAGTCTTTATTACAACATGCAATTTGATGTAAATGCTATTTACAAGTTCGAAACTCTTAATGAAAATAACTCTAACTCCAATATGATCTATAGTTCTTACCTTCACATAAGGCTGGAAATAAGGTGAATTAGCTAGCTTGTTGTTTTTTTTATATTTTTTTGCCTTTATAACAGGAGAAATATTATGGAAAATGAGGGAGAGAAAGATGCAACGAAGGTTCATGGTTGGCATCTTAACCCCTGAGCTTTTTGTAGTTATGTGGTTATGTGCTGCAAATATTTCTTGAAGAACAACAGTCCGATTAAACAAATCCAATAATTACAGTATTTTATTTTAAGCTTTAGAGGTGCTGGTCAGCATATTTTTGAACTTTGGACAGGGCTAGGCTATTTGTTTCCCCCTGCCTCCAGTCTTTATGCTAAGCTAAGATAATCACCTCCTGGCCTCCAGACCCTGTCAGCCATGTTCTTACAGGGATTAGGGCTCCCGCCGACAGTCCCTCTTTCGTTATCAGATGTTTACCACTGTGCTATTTGGCTGTGGTGTTTGGCAGTTCGATGATGTTACGTGCCAACGCTGCCTGGCCTTGACAGTCAAACAGGTAGCATATTGTGCCAAACACAGTTAGTGTCCATCTGTATTATGAGTCTCTGTTTCGCCACATCAATTCATTAATTAATGTATGTATTAACATAACCAAAATATGTCTGCCAAACACAGTCTGTCCTTTTGTAATCAGCCAGTTTATCTGTGAAGCCTTTCACACAATAAACCCATGGCTGGAGTTTTTAAATTATTTTTAATGTCTTCTTGTAGAGATTGCAGTGGATATAAACAATAACCTCTATCTTACTATTTCGAACTGTCAGATTCAATTTGTTGCATTATTATTGTTGCCTTCCTCTGCAGCAACAAACTTGATCTCAGCGTTGGCAGTCCTGGAAGCCATGCTGCTATCTCTGACCTTGTGCTTGAACAGAAACGGGAAGGTTTTCCTGAAGGACTTTTGGAAGGTGGCTCCCATGAAACCGTAAACTATAGGGTTGACCGAAGAGTTGGCGTAGGACATACAGTTGGCCCACGTCTTGATCTTGTATGTCGCATAGTTGGGCTGGTAGTTAGGATAGAAAGACTGGAAGAGGATGAAGATCTGGATGGGACCCCAGCAAATGGCGAAGAGGAGGATGATTACTACCACCATCTTGGAGACTTTTCTCCTAATACTGATAGTTCTCTCAGACAGGAGGTTGACCTGAGAAGGAGAAGATGAAAGGAGAGGAATCTTCTAGAGGTGTGTTCAGAAAGCAAAGTGAATTTTAACCTTGCACTGTTAGCAATAAGCTAGCTAGTAAACTGACTGTGAATGCAGCACGGACGTATTAAGGATTAAGTCCTACAAAAGCCCAAAGCATGACTTTTATGATCAAGACGCCGACTTATTGGGACTTTAGCTTATTCACAGTAACCCCCAGAGTTAGACAAGTCAATACATACCCTTCTCATCTCCGTGCGTGTTGTAACTCTGTCTGACGCCCCCAGCGCTAGCTAAGCCTAGCATTCTGGAGGTAACCGGTTCCAATTAGCCTACTGCTCCGAATAAGTGACAAAATAACGGCATCATGTTCCTGTTTACATGTTGTGATTTGTATAGTCACACGGTGTAGAAATAACGTCACTATGCTTTTACTATCTAGTAATTGTTGACTCTATTACTCCAACTCTGAGCGAACTCCAGGCGAACTCTCTGCTCCTCACCACAGGGCTTCAGGTGCTGCTAGCAAATCACTCCGCGCAAGTAGCAGTGCTTTGCCTTTCTGAGAATATAGTTTCCAGTTTGTATACGGTTAGAAGACTGCTGTGTCTCATATGACCTTGTTATTTGTACACCCTGTGACTATACAAATCACAACATGTAAATAGGAAAATGTTGGTGTTATTTTGTCACTTATTCGGAGCAGTAGGCTAATTGGAACCAGTTACCTCCAGGATCTGTGCTAGGCTTAGCTAGCGCTGGGGGCGTCAGACAGAGTTACAATATGCACAGAGATGAGAAGGGTATGTATGGACTTGTCTAACTCTGGGGGATACGATAAATAAGCTAAAGTCCCAATAAGTCGGCGTGTTCCTTTAAAATAACAGCAGGTGTGATAAAAACACTACCGCTTTTATCCAAAGTGGCTGCTAGAATCACGACAAACTGAAAGTTACATATAGTCACTTTAAAGAAAAGTGCTTTAAAAGTCATTTTCAAAGATAGCTAACATTAAAGACAAGATAACAAATATTATAAAGTCACATGGAAGTGCCAACTTTTAATTAGCTGACAATTAGGAGCAAGGGCTTGCAGTCAAGCTTTTAAGCTAAGTCAAGCAAATACAATTAAGCACAAAACAAAGCAAAACAAACTTTGTCCACACCTGATAGTTGTTGTCTACTGGTTCCACAGTTGGCTGGCCCACCCGCTTCACCATCAGAGTGTAGCAGAAGGAAATAGTGAGGACAGGCAGCAGGTAGGCAGCAATAAACTGGTAGAGGATGAAAGCCCTCTCATGTGTCTTTGAGGGGAATCTCTCCATGCAGTACTGCCTCGGGCCGTACCAGTAACCCTCCTCTATACGCTGGTACATTAAAATCGGGCTAGACAGGATAAAGGAGCCTGGGAAGCACAAGGACTGTGTTAGTTGAAGTAGTTGAGATCATGCACACTATTTCCCTAACCTACTTTATATGCAATTGGTTCTAATTATTAATTATCTGTGTGGTAAATTCATAAAAATAATTAAGATTAAATGTACTTGGTGGGAGTGTAATTTTCATTAAACGAGCAGGACGTACCAATCCAAATGCAGATGCTGACCATCATGGCTACTCTCGGGGTGCGGTGGCGGAGAGATTTTAGAGGGTAGACTGTGACGTAGCAGCGGTCCCCGCTCATAGCTGTCAGAGTGATACAGGTGGCTTGGACTGTCACCTGGAAAATACAGTAAAACAAATAAATGATTTACACATGAATAATTTGTTATGCAAATGTGTAAATCTTCAGAGACATGCACTGTGATTCCAATCCTGTCCCCTAGAAATAGAACACTTTTTATAAGAACTGTTGTTAATTAACATACTGTTTCTGCCAAGTTGCAAAATGTTGGTACCAACCGTATCAGCACAATGACCACTGACAACATATTTTATTTGCTTTTCCAATAACCTATAGCAACTAAAGCATGATCAAGCAATATGTTTGGGCACTTGGTTATGTTTAGGTAAAGATTGTGGTCATAGCTTTTGTTGCCTCGCCCCAGACTCAGGATGGGAATCCCAGGCTCCCTCTCCCTATGACTAGTATGAAAATGTGGCACTTCCTATGCTAAAAAAAGCATTGCCAGGCACCGCAATGTAGACAACAATTACATTTCCCCTTACAATCTATTTGGCAGAACAAAAAAGTAGTATATAGACATGATTCCCAAAATGCCCAATATGACATATCTTTAAGCTGGTTTAAGTAAAGCAATGTGTCAACTATTATTTTATATTATATCTGGGTCACAGAGACAGACATTACTCAGAAGATCCAACATCTTGCATTCAAACTAAAAAAAAGTTGATGTAGTGTAGTTGTAAAGTAAAATAAAGTTGTGCGACCGATGAAAAATGTCAGTGATTATTTCCAGTGCTTTAAATAATGTTTTTTTACAAGATTAAGAAGTGCTCCACAATTTGTGCACAAGCTATTAGAGGAAGGAGAGTCTATCAAAAACTTAAAACTAAAAAAGTTTGGGTGGCAACAGAAGTTGGCTATCACTTTTCTAATGGTGTCATATGCATCCTTGTAGTTAATCACCTATCATTAAGAAGCAAAAGAGAAGTTCAAGCAACTTTATTGTCCGTAAGAAACCAGCTTTATTTTTAAATATATTTATCTCGGTCTTTAACTTCTAAGGATTTGCTGAATCCTTTTTAGTAGAGTACACAAAAATTATATTCTTTTCACTTCAAATACATGGACTTATTCATATTGCTTTGAAATATGTACAGCAAGGGTTGCAAATGAGAGGTCAGAAAAGCCAGCGCCCATTACCCTCCAGAGGTTTGGAGCATCTCATCAGTGTTTCAAAGGATATGATGAGAGAGACAGACAGGGGTTATGAGGAGTTCAATATTGAGGCCACGGAGGACATGGGTACCGTAATCCCTCAATTTTTAAGACGCCTGGGGTATTAAGAACACACTACACTGTTATCTTCAATGCATAATGTCTATCCAGAGGAATGGGCTTTGACATTGCAAAGAGAATATATTTAGATCATCTTTATTTCTTCTCATTTCTTTTAGTGAGATGAGGAACGATCAAATTATCTTTTTCAAAACGTGCTTTTCCTAAACACAATAGGATGTTTCTTTAAAGGCTTGGGTGACAGGGTGTAAGATTATGTTTGATTCAGTTTCCTGATAAGAAGAACCACCATTTCTGTTTTAAACATTTCACCTCTAAATGACAAGTAAACACATTTAACTTCATGAGGACATTTTCCTGTTGATTAAGTACATAATCAGTAAATAGCAATATTGCACATGGAGTTATTGTGGAAAAGACTTGTTGATGTTGCTCGTAGTCCAACTGGTCACGGGTATTCACGTTTTGGTCATTGTATGTGTTGTCTTCAATGTTTTATGTTGACTTTAAAGCATTTCCTTTAAATACGACTTTATCTTTTTGGGACTTCATCTTTTTGGGAAATATGACTTTATCTTTTTGCTTATTTGCTTTCTTTTCTAATGAAAAAGCTAGCCTGGTTCTGTCCAACGATTAATACATTTGCTTACCAGCACCTCCAAAGCTCACTAATCAACAGATACTATCTCGTTTGTTTAATCCATACAAAACAAACGACAATTTGTGGTTTTAAGACAAATTACTATACATGCTAGAACTAGCCAGGCTAGTTGTTTCCCCTTGCTTCCACTCCTTAAGCTAAGCTAAGCTAACTGCCTGCAGGCTGTAACTTAATATTTAAGACATAAGAGCAGTATCTATTTTCTCATCTTACTTGCTACAAGAAAGCCAATAAGCGTAATTCTCAAAATATCCAACTATTGCTTTAATTCTTTCTATTTTATTCTAATGAGATGAGGCCGAAGTTCCAACACTGGACATAACAATAAAGTTGTATTGTTAAAGTCAATAAAGGTCAGTGATAACAACCATCAACCAAAACAAAATCAACCATTCAGTCTTAGCCGACATTGTGACAATGTGAGTCTTAGTTTTGGTACTGTGGAGGAAAACAACCTATGGACACAATATTTACAGTATATCTCATTTGAACACTATCCATATGCTGTCCTTTTAATAGATTAGATGAATAAAAAAGAATACTAGGACGTTGTCAAGTAGGGCCTCTACATTTTTCTTTTGATCTTTTATTGAAAATTCACATCACTCTAAATATTCATGAAAAGAATGGATCCATCTATACTGATATAAAATATTGCGAGTTGCGAGTAAATATGGTAGAGGTAGTTTTCAATGTGTGAAGAAACTCAAATGGGGGGGGCGGTATTTTATTCTAATGAGCATGCATGTGACATAGGAAGGAGAGCCAAATCTGAATGGCTTGTTGAATCCCATGTTTTCGGATCTAGGCAGCCCACAAAAAACGGACTAGGTTGTCTTATTTCACAGTTTGTGGGTTGGTAGGCACTCCAGATACCCAAATGTATGTGCACAAAAACTTAAAAAGTGAGTTATTCATGATGTGTCCCCTTTAAAGGAGTAGTTTGCTTTCTTGTTGAAATTTAGATGAGAAGATTGATACCACTCACTCTATCTGTCGGTTAATTTTGACTTGCCAAAGG
This sequence comes from Sander vitreus, assembly GCF_031162955.1. Lineage (NCBI taxonomy): Eukaryota > Metazoa > Chordata > Actinopteri > Perciformes > Percidae > Sander > Sander vitreus. Next base: position 15,678,925 of record NC_135866.1, read on the forward strand.
TAAGAAAATCTGCCTATAGCAGCCCCTCTAAAGCTCACTAATTACCACATTATATTTCGTTTGTGCAAGTGGAAAATTAGTTTTGAAAGCAAACTGGTTGGTCCCAGCTTTTCAAGTTGTTGCTGACACTTAAGTATTGATCAACAATCCTATCAAGCCCTTGGTTCCCTGCTGTACAATCAATTGTACTATATAAAGTAGGAACACTAGCTGGGTAATTTGTCAGGTAATGTTGCTTTAAAAGAGACTGATGATGAATGTAAACACAGCAGGCATAGTTCATTTCACAGCTGTTACCCTTTGGTTGTTTTCATTGAATTGTGGAAATTTTGAGATACTACTCAGGTTAATGGCCCATATTTCTTTGACAAATGTGTGAGACTGTGGCAAGAGTCATTGTTTCACTAAAGGCAAGCTCACAGGGTAGCTACTAGACTCCATGTTCAGATTAATAAACTAAATCATGCTCTGTATTTTCATTAAAAAATGCTTTTAGCCTTTCTGCCTGCCTGCGTGTGTTCTTGGCCTGCCTCTCGGACTGATATGTTACTCTTTTATGCTCAAATTAGTCCTGAACATAGTCACTTTGCATTTAAATAAACATTGCTTGACAAGAACGTCTCCTCCCTTCTAACTTCATAATAAATGAGGTACACTCTTAACCCAATCTCCAAACAAAATAAAAAATGTATTCAAATTACTGCATATTTTGGTCAAGCTCAGTTTTCTTTTTTTAAGACTATTTTGGGCATTTTAGGCCTTTATTATAGTTTTGTAGTTTTACTATGTTTCGGTTAAGCTTTTAAAAAAAGTTCCTATTCTAACCAGCATAAAATGGAAATATGTTGTTAAAATTGGAATGCGGTTGGTTTTATTCATTGATGTATTTTAAGACGGTTTTATTTCCTTTAACTATGGGAGCGTTAGCAAAAACAGTGTGTGAAGCAGCGGAAATGGGGAGGCAATGTGAAGAGGTCCAGCCAAATAAATAAGATATGAACATGTCTTACGCAGTCTGGCGGAGAAGTAAACAACGCTATGAGAAATACATGGCAACTATGATTTCAAAACGATACAATAATGCAAAACAAACATCACTTTTACCGGAGGCTGTATTACCGAGGGTCAGTGGCGCTGCGCCTGGGCTCTGGAGCACCAGAGCCGGCTTTGAAGCCGATGAAGGATCGGCGGTGCCCCATATATATCTATGGCAACCAAACTTCACTGGTGAGACAAACGGTCAGGAAGACGTTTTGGCAGGGGGAAAAACTGATCAGAAAATGTAACGAAAATGTAACAGAACGTTGTAGAAATGTAGTGGAGTAGATAATTGCTGCAAAAATGTAACTAAGTAAAAGCCAAAAGTATGCACTATTGATTCTACTTAAGTAAAGTACAGATACGTGAATTTACTTAAGTACATTACATTACATTCCACCACTGGCAATAAGGTTTTTTTGTCCAACATGCATTGCTGGTTGGTCATCGACAAACAAGGCTGCCTCAAGGCTCAACATCTGTGCTCTCTACATAGAAAGAAGATGGCTTACATCATGTGTAGAGGGTTTAAAGCTTTAGTGCGTAACTTTTTGATATTAACGAACGTCCGTTACATTCAAGCCGTTGCCAAATGAGTTGCTACAAATCTAAGAAACTCGCAGAAACTCGAGTGAAGATAATAACCTCTTCTGAAGAGTCAATCATGTTTTTTTAATCCTCCGAGTCCTCCTTGGCTACTAGCAACTGTGTGTAGGAGGGGTGGGGGTGGTGCGCGATCACGGAAGGCTCGTATCATGTGGATGCGCTGACAGTTTTGTCGTCATTACTGAGAATTCCTCATGGAGGAGACAGAAACTACGCACTATAGCTTTAAAGCTCCCTTTAGGGTTGGTGCTGGTTAACTCCTGGGTCAGATGGTGGCATACATAGATATATGATACCGCAACTTGTAGAAACATTTTGTTATCAGTCAACAGCTGCTGTTGTTTGTGCTTCTCCCCCTGTCCTTTCTTTTGGCTGGATTTTCGTTGTTGCTTGAAGCTTCCCTGAGACCTTTACTGTAATGTTAAAAGGACAAGCTGTGACCTCCTTGACTGGATTAAAAAGATGGATTTTTCTATGACACACAGTTGAGTTATGAAATGAGTGCACATTTGGCTGCTCCTGGTGAAGGCCAGCTTATTGTACCAAAGTCCTAAATGTCATCATTGTGATTAAATGTATTGCATTTTGATAATTAGGGTTTGCTCAATTTAAGAGCAAATCTGAAAAAAAACATCTTTTTTTCAGTTCCTTTTTATATAAAGCACAGCAAAATAACTCGTCATTGTGTGGAAGAGGACATGAGCCAGGAAAAGTAATGTATAATTATGGATGTGATAATGCTTACCTTTTGTACCTTTTCTTACCTGCTGTAGAAAGGCTACAAATTTGCACATGAAGTTACCAAAGATCCATCCAGGGAGAGGATAGAGGGTGGCAGTGAAGGGGACGCAGCACACCAAGAAGATAATGTCAGTGGCTGCCAGGTTTGCTGTACAAAGAGAAAATACAACATACGTCTGGTGTATACAGTCTACAGCACAGTGTTTTACAGATTATGTATTTTAGGATGTGTCGGGAAAATATCACACAGATTCTTTCAACATCCCACCACCATCGATGGGTATACTTTTAATTAACTGACAAAAAAGGACACACTGCATTGTTATACTACATTTACAGTATGTGGCAGCTTAACGAAACCACATCAGAGCTAAAACAATTACTTCATTAGTCAATAGTATATCGAAAAATAGTATTATTCGCTAAGACTTTCTATGAAGACCGCATTATGAGGGATAGTGATTTATAATGAATTCATACTGTTTTATGACCACCCTCATAAGAACACAATGCTTTCTAAAGCACTATATTAACGATCATAAAACATTATAGTTTGACTTAAAAGGAATGAAGTCCAAGTGTGTTAAGAAAGCTCTTGACTAGTTATAAACTAAGGTTGACTGATGGTCAACCTCTAGTTCAAAAAGTTAAATCTGTATCCAAACTACTGACAGATCGTAAATGTCGCTTAGTTGAAAACATGCTGTCACATGGACCCATCCAACCTGTGTTAAATGATATTAAACCACCAATCAATTCTGCATTACATCACAAATAGTCTCGTTTTGCCAGACCTTCCTCCACAGCGCAACGGAGGAGAAAAATGTGCTCTGGTTTATTGGCATTTCTTTAAAGCAATCACAATCGTCTTGGGCGGTGCTAAGCACCTGGCAGAGCCACTGTGCCGCTGCAAAATAGCCTCAGGAAGGAACTTGTTTTGGTGGAACGTGTGTACGGTCAAAAGTTGTTTTAGTCGTGCAACAGAAAACTCAGATTGGCCAGATAGTCTAGCTAGCTGTCTGGATTTACCCTGCAGAGATCTGAGGAGCAGTTAACCATAGTCCTCATAAATCCACTGGAGTTTGAAATTCCAACAGAAAGAAAGTGTAAGGTAACGGACATCCCGACAACAGAGCAATCCCACAAGTGGAACGTCGTGGATGTAGACTACATCATGAATAACATTTTTACTGAACTGAATCCTATCTACCAGTTGACATAACAATAAGCAACATCCTCACAATATAATCCAATCCTGTGCAATACCCATTAACCCCCAGTAAATACAACCTTCTTGAAGGTTATAATGTTTAGTTTTGATGATTGAACTGTTGTTTCTGTCTCCACCACAGGATTGTCTCTGGTTATGTTTGGTGACTCTGAAAATCTTTATGGTGAGTAAGGTAAATCAAATGCATCTGATGTCAAGTACAAAGAGCGTACTTCAGATTCAGCATGTGTTTACTTGATGATGTCCTGTAGGTGCTTTTAGAAAAATGGTAGATTAACTGACGACAGGTCATTCAGTACACCCACACACACACACACACACACACACCCACACACACACACACACACACACACACACACACACACACACACACACACACACACACACACACACACAGACTCTTACAAAAACATGCAAAGTCCTTGATTTAAATCCACATTGCCTACCCAATATCTTCATATTAATACACACAAAAACAAATTAAAGTTTAGATAGGACACCAAGCAGAGGTTGCAGGTATACCATTGGCAGTCTGATCTTGCTTTCCCTGTGTAATCTGTCATTGTGACAAATACGCCACACAATATTTCCTATTTGTTTTACTAGCTGATCTAATCCTGTTATAGTAGCTGGACCATTATGTTGATATGTTTGAAAGGGTGGGCAGATGGTGCAGGCGTTAATCTAATGTTGCTGAATATTACTAATCCAATGCTCTGGCCTTGAAATATTATCCAAGGACAAATTCATGTCACATATACGGTGCAATATGCAAACACAGATACTAATGGTTTCTGCGGTAAATCACAGAATTGCAGAACGAGACCATTTTATTGTATGTGTTTTATTATATTAATTATTATCTCCTGTGGACCCCAGTAATCAATCAACTATGCAATTCTTACCAAGTGACAGATGACGTCAAAGCTCTATCAGACGTGCTGTAATTGACAACAAAAATCAATCACCTAGGATTCAAGTCAGTGTGCACTGAAAACCAGAGGAGACATGAGGCAGAGGCATGATTGATGCACCCTTTGGATTTCTCTTGATACACCTGAGATTAATGAAGTTCCCCAGACGACATCTATCCATCCACCTGTTTTTTATGCACATTTTTAATTTTTGTATGCAAAAAATATGTGTGGAAACGCCATAAATTTGAAACAAAGTCAAAATATCACAACAAAAGTTGTTACGCTTGACTGAGGTAAATTGGTGTATCAACAATAGAAACAGACTTAGGGAATAAATGCATTTTTCTTTGCCAGTTCTCTGGGAATTTGGTTAAAATTTGCTCTACATTTGCATATCTCCCTTTTTTGTCATGTAACATTATACGCAGAGTAGCCAAACACATTTTAAGCCCTGTCTTTTAATACCTGTCTCTCCCGCTAATGGTAAAAGTGAAACCTGTAATTAATATGGACATTTTAACGCATAACTGTGTACTAATTGGGTAAATCGAGAGTGAGTGAAATTATATTCAGATTTTCAGTTCTTTTGAACCCGCTGTTGGCATGCAAAGAAGTGTTTCTGGATAGATGAAAGAGACAGAGACCTGTATTAAATAATATATATAGGGTTTATTTAAAGATGATGCACTGGGAATTCATGATAAAGTAAACATCCTAGCCCATTGATCGTTCAGGTTGAACTGTGTGTAGATCTAGGTTTTGCTCTTACCTATGTAGAAGTTGGTTGCTGTTCTCATCTGCCTGTGTTTGGAAATTACATAAATAACCAGAGAGTTGCCCACCAGTCCGACCAGCATGATGAGAGAGAAGAAGAGGGGGACCAGCCAGGCGTCCGTGAGGAAAGGGTGCTGATCTCCTTCCTCCTCCTCCTCCACAACCCCATGTCTTCCCAGAGAGACGTTTGCCTCGGAGCCGTTAATCCAGACCTGCTCGGTAGAGTTCCAGAGCCCCGCGGAGGAGTACATTGTGACAGGACGGGAATGATAATTGTGAAGGATTTGAGAGAAAAAAACACGGAGGTGAGCGGGTTGAGAATAAATGGCAATTAGGAGAGACAATGTGCAGTATGTGTTCAGCCACTGAGTCCTGGTGCCCTCAAGAAAGGAGAGAGAAATTGATAGTCGAAAAGGGAGAGGAAAATAGAGGTGAAAAGGCAAGAAAAAATCAGGCAAGGGAGATGCATTAGAAAAGAAGAGGAAAGTGCAAGGTAGGAAGGGTTGATGAGTAACAATAGGGAAGAAAAGAAATGGAGGAAGGAAAGAAAACAGGTATCAAAGGGAAAAGTTTGCACTGTGAATGAAAAGGTGAAGGTATGGAGAAGGGAGAGTGAAAAGGAGGACAGACAAGACGGGACGAAGAACCCTCAAGTTGCGGACAAGTGTTCTTTATATTGCAGTCCAAAGTAGGAACATAATATGTAAGGACACGGAAGAATAGAAGGCAAACGAGAGGAGAAAATGCTTCTTTTCTTCAGATCAGGTTAGATGAAAACTGCCTTTCTGTTGCCACCACAACGCCCCTGACAGCTTTAAAGCATGCTGTGTCGCTCACTTGCGAGATAAGCAGGGCTCCAAGCAGCCCTGGCCATTTGTTCACAAGGTGCAGAGTGTATCCTGAGAGACAGACAGATGTCTTCTATGAGCTTGGTAGTCAAATACCCAAAGGTAAACAATCCACTGTACTCACAGCTTCCTTTCCTTGAGTTTGTTTTCACCTCTCTTTGTTCCACTGCTCTTCTTCTCCATAGTGTGGTTCAAGCATGTTTTCACTCCATGTCTTAACCTTCGATTCAAGAGTCACTTGATTCAAAGAAAAAAGACACAGGCTTGTGTATTTGTTGATATTTGCTCTCTAACCCTGACGAAAGCATCACCCGTTGTTTATTCTCCAGGCACAGCTGAGTTGACTTTAATTCAGCCTTGACTTTACTCGAGCAGAGAGCTAAGTGAAGGAGATGCTGAAGGCAGTACGAGCAAGAGCAAGGACACACAGATGCAGTGGGGAGAGGAGGTGCACACACACGCACACACTTTCAGTGAGTCTGAATGCACTTTGGCTACAGCATTATTCTGGGATAAATAACTGATGTCAGGGTCTCCTAGCAACGTTATCCCTCAATCCATTTTTTTTTAACAATTTGCCAAAAGAAACACACTCTCCCTCTTTCTCTTATTATTCTGTTCCACACAAAATTATAATAACCTAACTCTTCTTTCAGCAAACATAGATAACATAACCTGACACAGAAAGAGTGTAGACAGGAAATAGCATCTGTATCATTGTCAGTTACGTCTCAGGTTAACCCCTGTAAGCTTATATATACATTTATTGAAATAAAAGTTGTATTAAATGTACCCATAAATACCAGTATGTGCATTAAAACATCGCCCAAAGGCCGTTATTTATGATGTATTAAAAATATAGAGGACTCAATTTCTTACAGAATTATTGGTAATACTTCTACGGTACATACTGTCCATGTTGGATCTGAAGAAGACCAGCCAAAATGCCAAGTATGGCTTGACAAACAATCGGGAACAAACAAGCAGTGTGTATTTTGTTTAATTTTTCACTGAAGATATTTGCTATTTGCTAGCAACAGGAAAGAGTTTAGGGACGTGCATGTTTTTCTTGCCTTACAATATGTTAGCCAACAAATTAGCTTATTGTCTTCACTGGGGCTTAAAACAACATACCGTATTTCATACAAAATGAAATTAAGTGTCAAATCAATCAAACAAGTAGAAAACGCCCCTGAAAAAAAGTATTTTCTGCTGATATATTAAACTGTACTGCAAGCACTAAGATGACAAGCAGTGATAACTCTTCCCAAACAAAAATAGCAACGAATTAGTCTTCCAAAGAAAATCCACGTGCAGGGCTGCTTCCCGATGCAAATGATCTATTTGCATATGTACATTATGCACATGCTACTAGGTCAGCATGAACTGCCAGATGCTTCAAGCCAAGGCAACAGATGATACGAGTTTGCCATTATTAAAATATTCTAGAGAGAAAGAGAAGCACTCAAGCCAGGTCGCCAGATGCAAAGCCGAATGGAAAAGGTAGGAGTCAACTCATATCTGGGAGAACTGACAAACTCCACCAAGTGAATTATGAATGTGCCTTGCAGCAGGTACCTGCAAAACTGGTTATGGACAGAGACAGCCTCCATTCTCTCCTGGCCTCCTGCTAGCCAGTGTGCAGGCGTCAGACAGTGAGGTGAGGTGGCATCCATGCCTGCGTCGGTTTTCAGCAGGATGTCGATACGGGAGAGCTTATGGCCATTATTGATGGACCATCATGTCCATGCTGAAAGGAGGGTAGTCATTCCATTGAAGGAAGAACAATAGATGATCAATTTCTTTGGTGGCACCAAATTCCTGCAACAGTTGGGGGTGTAACTTCCACCTTTCTGGGATGGGACCCTACAGTAGACTACCTTCCTCGATTTAGCATATTGCACACTGTCCATCGTAACCAGCACATTTTGTCCTTGAAGATGAGGAAGGAAGCACTGGAGGACAAGATGCAGCTTGCATTATGAACAGCTGTAGATATGTATCCAAATTTTGGATCGGCAGATTCTTGTAGAGTATAATAAAACACTTTTGGTACAGGTGTTTGCGCAGGTGTTTACAGTGTGTGCTGTAAATGTACGTATATTAACAGTACTAAAGCTTCAGCGCTGTTAAGGTTAGGCTGAGCATCTTCTTTATCATTCTGGAAATGCATAGGTAGGTCCTGAACGCTCTCAGAAGATGTGGGCTGTTAATGTTCTGCAAACAAGACAGATGAGCCTGGCAGTAGTCTTCTGACAAGATCCAGTCACCTAAGTAATTCAAAATCCTAATTCCTCTAGTCAAGGGCTACTCAACATTTGCATATGGTGATGATGTGCCTATTATACAGGTCTACTGAACATGTGTCTAGTACGTTTGACCCATTCATGTAAAACTGCTAATGGTTCAAGACTTCAGTCTGCAAATGCATGCGCAATACTGCAATACTGTGTAGAGGAATTACCTTATTATAGGAAAAGTACAAAATATATGAAAGTCCCAGCATCAGTTGTCTTTGCACATTCTTTGACTTTCTTTCTGTCCTATTTAGACAAACTTCAAAGCCTGTTAAACCTTTGACCCTCAATATTAAAATAAAAATAAAAATAAAAGAAACCGCTGTTTACCAAAGCTGGTTTTCAACCCATCAAGAGTAGGCTCGCCTGGTCTAATGACACACATTTAATCTTTCGGATTGTTAGAAACTGGCATCACGCTTTTTGTCTTAAAGGAGCATAAATAATCTGAAAGAAAACAAACTGTTACAGCAGAACTGAAGCATGCATGAATCGTGTGTCCTCTGTGACTGAATATGTCCAGATTTACACCCCTATGAAGTTGTTTGTTGCTTTGTCTTCATCTGAAGCTGCAGGTAAAGGCTGCATGAATGCAATGAGCATAGTGTGCATTTTGAAAAGTCAGTTTTTACATGTTTACATTAAGATCTCTGCACACCTGCAAAATGGTTCTTGTTCTACTTTGGAACAAAGATTTCATTCAGTGCTTAATTTGTCATGGCACTGTTAGAAAAACATTTTATTTTTTTATTTTTCTCTGAACAGCAAACAGGTTTTCATAGGAAAACAAAAGTGGCAGTTATCTACTTTAAGGACAATAAGACCAGACAATCACAGGTGAAGTGGAGCCTCTCGTATGATCAGGTGGGTGTTTGTATACTATACTATACTATACAGTATGTTTGTTGTTCAACAACTGTTGACCAGTAATTAATTGCACTGTGACAGAGGAGAACAATACATATTTTCTAGCATTTCCTCTTCATTAAATGTAATAATCTAGCTTTAAATTACTGTTGCATGACTGAATTGTATTCAGTTAAGGTACAACTGGACACAATCTTTTACACTGATTTGACCAAGTATCAATGTTTCCTTAGGGTCATAACCTGCAAACATGTCTATGTGAGCAGTTAATGTGCTCTCGGGGTTGACTTTTAGTTTTTCCATTTACAGAGCTGTGTAGAAGAGCAACATGATTATAAATAGAAAGAAACCCATGTCGGTCAGACTTTATAATGGAGTTATGATGGGTAAATATTGCTGTTATGCTTTTAGAGATGGATTCACATACACATCAGAAAAACTGATTTCCTTAGACTGCGTGGTTAATAAATAAAAGGCTGTGAAGCTATTAACAGTATGTCTATGTTAAATATTTATTTGAAGACTCAATTCCACACACAAACACACACACACAAAGCAGTTAAAAAAAGGTTAAAAAAGAGAGAACGAAAGTAAGTAATAGTTAATATCTCTCCATCTCCATCTCCATCTTCATCTGCTTATCCGGGGTCGGGTCGCGGGGGTAGCAGCTCCAGCAGCGGACCCCAAACTTCCCTTTCCCGGGCCACATTAACCAGCTCCGACTGGGGGATCCCGAGGCGTTCCCAGGCCAGGTTAGAGATATAATCCCTCCACCTAGTCCTGGGTCTCCCCCGAGGCCTCCTCCCAGCTGGACGTGCCTGGAACACCTCCCTAGGGAGGCGCCCAGGGGGCATCCTTACCAGATGCCCGAACCACCTCAACTGGCTCCTTTCGACGCAAAGGAGCAGCGGCTCTACTCCGAGCTCCTCACGGATAACTGAGCTTCTCACCCTATCTCTAAGGGAGACGCCAGCTACCCTCCTGAGGAAACCCATTTCGGCCGCTTGTACCCTGGATCTTGTTCTTTCGGTCATGACCCAGCCTTCATGACCATAGGTGAGGGTAGGAACAAAAACTGACCGGTAGATTGAGAGCTTTGCCTTCTGGCTCAGCTCTCTTTTCAGTCTAACGGTGCAATAAATTGAATGTACCTGCTGCACCTGCTGTGCCGATTCTCCGACCAATCTCCCGCTCCATTGTCCCCTCACTCGCGAACAAGACCCCAAGGTACTTGAACTCCTTCACTTGGGGTAAGGACTCATTCCCTACCTGGAGAAGGCACTCCATCGGTTTCCTGCTGAGAACCATGGCCTCAGATTTAGAGGTGCTGATCCTCATCCCAGCCGCTTCACACTCGGCTGCGAACCGATCCAGTGAGTGCTGAAGGTCACAGGCCGATGATGCCATCAGGACCACATCATCTGCAAAAAGCAGCGATGAGATCCCCAGCCCACCGAACTGCAACCCCTCTCCACCCCGACTACGCCTCGATATCCTGTCCATAAATACTACAAACAGGATTGGTGACAAAGCGCAGCCCTGGCGGAGGCCAACTCTCACTTGAAACGAGTCCGACTTACTGCCGAGAACCCGGACACAGCTCTCGCTTTGGTCGTACAGAGATTGGATGGCCCTGAGAAGGGACCCCCTCACCCCGTACTCCGCAGCACCTCCCACAGTATCTCCCGGGGCACCCGGTCATACGCCTTCTCCAGATCCACAAAACACATGTAGACTGGTTGGGCATACTCCCAGGCTCCCTCCAGGATCCTTGCGAGAGTAAAGATCTGGTCCGTTGTTCCACGACCAGGGACGGAATCCGCATTGTTCCTCTTCAACCTGAGATTCGACTATCGACCGAACCCTCCTTTCCAGCACCTTGGAGTAGACTTTACCGGGAGGCTGAGAAGTGTGATACCCCTGTAATTGGCACACACCCTCTGGTCCCCCTTTTTAAAAAGGGGAACCACCACCCCGGTCTGCCACTCCTTAGGCACCGTCCCAGACTTCCACGCAATGTTGAAGAGGCGTGTCAACCAAGACAACCCCTCCACATCCAGAGCTTTAAGCATTTCTGGACGGATCTCATCAATTCCTGGGGCTTTGCCACTGTGGAGTTGTTTAACTACCTCAGCAACCTCCACCAGGGAAATTGATGCCAATCCCCCCTCATCCTCCAGCTCTGCCTCTACCATAGAGGGCGTATTAGTCGGATTTAGGAGTTCCTCAAAGTGCTCCTTCCACCGCCCTATTACCTCCTCAGTTGAGGTCAACAGCGTCCCATCCTTACTGTACACAGCTTGGATGGTTCCCCGCTTCCCCCTCCTGAGGTGGTGAACGGTTCGGTGTTCGTGGGTTACCGCCCCTTGAGGCACCTAAGACCCTAAGACCACAACTCCTCCAGCTTCAGCAATGGAAACTTTGAACATTGTCCACTCGGACAACTTCAATGCCCCCAGCCTCCACAGGGATGCACGAAAAGCTCCGCCGGAGGTGTGAGTTGAAAGTCTATCGGACAGGGGCCTCCTCCAGACGTTCCCAATTTACCCGCACTAGCCGTTTGGGCTTACCAGGTCTGTCCAGAGTCTTCCCCCACCCCCTGACCCAACTCACCACCAGATGATTGATTGACAGCTTGCCCCTCTCTTCACCCGAGTGTCCAAAACATACGGCCTCAGATCAGATGAAACAATTATAAAATCGATCATTGACCTTTGGCCTAGGGTGCGCTGGTACCAAGTACACTTATGAGCATCCCTATGTTCGAACATGGTGTTCGTTATAGACAATCCATGACTAGCACAGAAGTCCAACAACAAACAACCACTCTGGTTTAGATCAGGGAGGCCGTTCCTCCCAATCACGCCTCTCCATGTGTCTCCATCATTGCCCACGTGCGCGTTGAAGTCCCCCAGCAGAACTATGGAGTCCCCGACTGGAGCCCCATGCAGGACTCCACTCAAGGTCTCCAAGAAGGCCGAATACTCCGAACTCTTGTTTGGTGCATATGCACAAACAACAGTCAGAGTTTTCCCCCCACAACCCGCAGGCGTAGGGGAGGCGACCCTCTCGTCCCACCAGGTTAAACTCCAACGTAGCGGCGCTCAGCCGGGGGCTTGTGAGTATCCCCACACCCGCCCGGCACCTCACACCCTGGGCAACTCCGGAGAAGAAAAGAGTCCAACCCCTATCCAGGAGTATGGTTCCAGAACCAAGACTGTGCGTAGAGGTAAGCCCCACCAGATCTAACCGGTAGCGCTCCACCTCCCGCACAAGTTCCGGCTCCTTCCCCCACAGAGAGGTGACATTCCACGTCCCCAGAGCCAGCCTCTGCTGCCCGGGTCTGGTCCGTCGAGGCCCCTGACCTTCACTGCCACTCATGTGGCAGCGCACCCGACCCCAGCGGTTCCTCCCACAGGTGGTGGGCCCATGGGATGGAGAGATGTCCGCCACGTAGCTTTTTCGGGCTGTGCCCGGCCGGGCTCCGTGGCAAACCCGGCCACCAGACGATCGCTGACGAGCCCTCCATCTGGGCCTGGCTCCAGACGGGGGCCCCGGGCTTCCTCCGGGCAGGGTCACTTCATCCCTTCCTCGATTTTTCATAGGATTTTTGAACCATTCTTTGTCTGGCCCCTCACCTGAGACCACTTTGCCTTGGGAGACCCTACCAGGAGTACAAAGCTCCAGACAACACAGCCCTCAGGTTCATAGGGACACACAAACCTCTCCACCACGATAAGGTGATGGTTCCCGGAGAAGCAAAATAGTTAATATTAAAGGGATATTTCACCGCTGGAAAGCTGAATATATCTTTAAATTGGGTCACTTATGTAGTATAAATGTGAAATTATTTTTGAAATTGGTGCCTTCTAGGCCGAGAAAAGCCAGGAAATGTGTTTTTGGCTAATGTGGATGAAAGACACCAAATCCCAGAATGCACTTGCTTCGCTGCTCTGAGTCCACTCCCAAGCCACCCCTACCGTTTACAGACAGATAGACAGTGAGACGATCAACTACTCAACTGTGTTTTATTGTCATTTCAACCATATACACGAAACAACGTTTCACCGTGGTTACACCGGGATACAATGTATCCCGGTGGTAAATGTGTGCGGTAGTTGGTATGCACATAATTGTTGTTCTAAAATTTCCTTGCAGAGAAGCTAAGCGATGATTGAAGATGGCTGACACTCGTTTTTACCTCGGCAGTTTCCGTAAAAAAACGACGTCCAACCCCCTATGGGCTATGTGGAAGTATTGGCTGTAGTCCTTTGCCTCTGGAAAAATTTATACCGATGACGTAAAAAAATACGATGGCGATTTTTGCGTCATCGGTTTAACTTTTTCCAGACCCAAAATACAGAGATCTCCCCTCTCAGGAGGACATGAGGGAGGGAAGCACGGTCATTCAAAAATAGAATAGTTTCTACTGATACAATGCTTAATGCTAAATCAGTGAAGTATCCCTTTAATAAACACGTTGTGTCTCAAGTCACTGCAGACTTTTTATGTATTAAATCAGACCATTATCTTTCCCTAAACTTAGCCAAGTGCCGTGACTGTCTAGACATAACCAGAACAAAGTATAATACTACTGTAGTCAATATAAGCAGATATTGTATTACCAGAATTTATATATATATATATATATATATATATAAAATAATCTTAAAATTTAAAATATATATATATTTATTTATTTATTTATTTTATTTAATTTTATTTTTTTATCTTTTGGGCATATTTAGAACTTTATTTTATAGGAAAGCGAGAGGGGAATGACATGCAGCAAAGGGCCCCAGGTTGAAACCGAAGCCACAGCCACTGTTGCAAGGACTGAGCCTCTGTACATGGGGCGCATGCCAGGTGAGCTACCCAAGCCCCCAGAATTAATTTTTTGATGGAAAACTAATGAAATATGTTGGCGGGTAAAATTGTACTTATACTTTCAGTATCAACATTTTCATGACTTGCCAGATACGATAATTAACATTTCCTCGTTATGTTAATAGAAGACGTAATCCGGTCTGCATTAGGTTTGTTTGTTAACAAATTAATTTTATATAGATGTAATTTCCAGGAGACAGGGTTGATTCGGACAAAGGCAAAGTAACAAGGGAACAGCATCGCATTAGCTGGGGTTAGATCTCATGACATCGTTGGTCAGTAAAAGTCAGAACCAGACTGAGTGTATTGATTTGTGTTTTTCTGTGGAGGCTCTGAGCTATGTTGTAGGGCACCTTAGACATTATTTGGCATTCTGAGGGCCTGAACTTTCGGATCCATCAATAGAAGAAACAGAGAAAGCAATGGAGAGGGAATGAGTAAACAGAAACAGTGGGGACTAGAGAATGGGACGGAAAGACAATAGAGAGTAGAAAGAAGGGGTGAAGTGGGATAGGCGAGGGGAGGAAGACAGACGAGAGGCAGTCGAGGAAAAGTGACTGACTTTTAGAGGGTTGTTGCAAGAGTGGAGATTGGATTGGGAACAGAGAAACACCAGCAGCCTACAGATAAAGCTCCAACTACGGAATAAACAACCTGAGTTGTCCAAAGCATTAGATGAGCATAACCGCACATAACCATTCATCCTTTTAATCATCAGAATACAGAATGCATTTTACCAGTGTATGGACACAGTGTTAGTTAATATTGCAGAATGCATTTATATTTTGTTTTTGCCGTTCTGTGTTCTCTGTCAGAGTGAGAGAAATTTTTTTTTATCCAAACCATAAACTATTGATAGGGCTTTAATTAAAGCAGCACTAATCAATATTAAATAATAAATGTATCAAATGTAATCATGTGTGTTCACTCATAATTGTCAGCTTGCTCTGTTAGGTCCAACATGTTAAATTTACCGTCTGTCCCACACACCACGCTTAAGACCCCTTGTGACTGAGATTTGAGTCCGTAGCACCTAAACTTTGGAACTCTCTACCTCTACCCTTCTACCCGGTCTGCAGTTTCTGTGGATTCTTTAAAAATCAGCTAAAGACATAACTTGTCGATACATCCTCTCTCACTACCATGCATGCCTACAATCATGATATGTGCCGCTGCATGTGTACTGCCTGGGGTCCTCCCCGCCACTACTCTGGGTGGCTGGGAGGACCTTGGGCGTCCCATAATTATCAATCATGTATTACCCTCACCAATCATGCATGCCTGCACTCTCGGCTTGGGCCTTACAGCCAGCTAGGCCAAATCATTACCATGGCAGGCTCCGTTACCTAGATAACGGCTTATCTGATACAGTCTCCTGTCAGTGGATGAGAGAGAGAGAGACAGTGAAGGGAAAAAAGTTTAGTCTATGTTCCACTTGTGGGCTCTGGGTCGCAGGTGGCATTGACTACATCAGCTTCGCCCTAACCCATAGCGTGGCTTAGAGGGCGAAGCCTATACGAAATAGAACGATAGTTACGTTATTGTAACTCCAGATTCTATGAGTATAGGCGTAGCCCTCTAAGATCCGGACCACCTGCTCCAGTTACATTAGCTGAAGAGGGCTACGCCTATACTCATAGAATCTGGAGTTACAATAACGTAACTATCGTTCGACCTACAGTCTGTTGAGATGCCTCTCCAAACTCACCATAAAACATTAAGACACGTTAAGAAAAAAGATCCGTATTTTGCCGTAATCCAATGACACGGAAAAAAAAGTAATCCATAGCGATCAGTAGATCCACAAGCAGAGTCACGGTGTATCCAGCAAGGCCGAGACGAGCGTCACATTTACCAGCCAGCTCCAAACAGGTGAACGAGGCCTCTCCACTTCGCCGTTTAAAAAAGTGGAATAAACGTATACAAGTCCAAATCTACACAAAACCCGCAATCAATTAGTAAGCTGACATCACATTTATATACATGGCATTTAGGAAACCTTTATTGCAAGGTTGGCACGGAAAGATGTCCAGACTAGTGCAACAGTAACTTTCGTTTTTTGCGTCCTGCTGCTCCCATTGTCAGCCAGGTAATATTTTTTTTTACTAAAGCAGTATATGAAATCTGATGTATTACCTACCACCATTTAGTTGTTTTGTGTTATTTAAGATATTTAAAAAATATCTGGTCGTAATTATTCCACTCATTTTTTAAACAATGCAATTACCCGTTTGAGCCACCAGCAAACTCTGCGTATGTGGTCAGACCCATCTGCTAGGGGGCCGAGACTGAGAGCTACATGGATAAATATGCACCAAACAAGCCACTTTGAAATTTTGTTCTTTTCATGAATAAAAAAGTTGGGTGACCCCCCCGCCCAGACTAAAAAATGTTGGATGACCCTCCCCTCAACAAAAAATAAAAAGACATGACCCTCCCCTATTTTCCTCCGGTGGTCCATTCCGTAAATACCGAACGGTCCCTTATATTATACAGAACATACACATAGAGAATTTACTCACATACCAACACAAAGTAGAGGAATAGTAATGAAAATATGTCGTGTGGGGGATGCTGACATTGTGTTAAAGGTCTCATGTGTGTGTTTGCATTTGATAACCTTTTACAGCGGTCACAGAGGGCTGCTTCTTTGAAATTGAAGGAGTGTGATCGAAGTCCTCACATGAAATGATATCATGTGTGTGCATGTGGGAGAACGTGTGAGTGACAGAAAAGAGAGAGTGAGAGATGTGACATGCATTAAAATGTGTGTGTGTGTGTGTGTGTGTGTGTGTGTGTGTGTGTGTGTGTGTGTGTGTGTGTGTGTGTGTGTGTGTGTGTGTGTAAGATATTAATGTAATTTAATTGGTGAAATATCTGTAAGCAGAGACCTAAATATAATTTGTTATATCACTTTATTTTCAACATCCTAAGTAGCACAATGCTAGTTTGAACTTGGGCTTGGCATTGTTTCTGGTTGCTCTTTGATAGTTTTGATAAACATTTTTTTAGGATATTTTACATTGCTTATATTTCGGGGATTTTTTTGGCCCTTTAATATTGAGTCCCATCTGACAATTACTTAAACGTTGATTAAATATTCTGACACATTGAAATTACAGCTATAGCCAACTAACTCTGACACACATTTTTCTCAAAACCTTCTTCATCTAAATACTGGAGGTCCGAAATACAGCAAATTTGACTGGAATATTGGATTGTATGAGTTTGACAATCGACTAGTGTGGACTTGACCGGAAAACAGGAAATAAACAGAGGTATGTGCACTGGCTGGATTAACACAACTTTTATGCCTTTCTGTCACATCTACTGCAGTCAGATTCGCTGTGTTCCCTCAGAAGGAATCACTGCACATGGGTAGGCATTTGTAATGACATTTCAAGCATGTTTAGAGGCTTAAAACATGTTTAAAACTTACCCTGTTTAAGCCTGTTGGGTGCTAACGCTAGCAGGGGGATAACACGGTGTAGGCAGCACCGATTGTTTTCGTTTTTTTTGCTACTGCCAGCACTCCAAATTTCCAAACAACAGAGCTACGTGTTGAAATTGACTGGAATTCTCCTTTAAGTTCATAAGCTTAAATTATTAATATAATATGAATGAAAGTTTAACTGTGAGAATGTCACTGATTAATCTGACGTGACGCCTCATGTCATGGGAAACACCTCATTGAAGCTCGAGGCATATCCTTTTTTTGTAAAATGGAAAAATATGATTATTAGCTGATGGGGGAATAATTGAAATTTGTATTTCTATTTAAAGTCATTTTTTCCTTTCATAACTTGTTTAATCAAAATGAAGAAAAAAAATGTTAAGCCACTAGACTGCCACCAGGCTGACAACTAAAGGGCAGAGTAAAAAAAACAGAAGTAAAGTCCTAAGTAAACTCTACATCCTGGTGGCTGCAAAAGACTTGAAGAGTGCGTGATGTAAATTTTGTCAGTGAGGACTGTCTGACCATACAAGTCAGCGTCTACATAGAAATCCAATGTAGTATTAACAGAACACAAATGTGCCTTTAATTAACTTACGCACATACACACACACACACATTGTCGCTGACCTGGCCATCAGCGGCAGTTTGGAGGTCAGAGTCTCAGGCTACATCCCCACTACTACGTTTTCGTTTAAAAACTAATTTCTTTTGCTACATTTTGGTTTGAAAACTCCAGGGTTGCTTTGTAGTCTGGACGTGCAGAAACAGAGACCTTCGGAAACGTCAACGCACGTCCGTTAGTCTTATCTGTTAGGTAGGCTTACTTACCTCGCAGTAACAGTTCCACCTTGTCGTCGGTTCAAGCAATCCCTGGTCTTACTTTTAGCCATTATTGTTCTTTCTTCAAATTATTTTCTGTATTTTCAACTAACACATCCATGATTTTCAACCACAGAGTAACATTAGACAATCTGCATGACCAGTGTATGCAAATAGTCATGTGATATGAGTTGTCAGATGTGTTAATATGGATGGAGATTAGTTCTGCTACAGAGCTAAAATGCTTGTGTGGAAGGAGATCATTTATATTTCAAGACTCGATGAAAACTTGGTTGTGTGGATGTAGCCTCATTCAAGCCCTGCACGGCATTTGTGCTGAGAGAAAATTAACAATAAAGGGAAAGAGATGTCTATCTTTGTTAGCTGCTACTGATTGGATATCGCACGCTGCTGCGCATACATATTAGGAACAGTAAAAGCGCCCAGTAGTCAATGGCATGATGAATGGCAAATGGAAACAGGTTAACAGCTACATAATCAACCAATCTTTATACAAAACAAATTATTTTAAGAACTTAAATTGTCACAGTGAGAGATGAGCTGGAGGCTAAATTGAATTTCAATCTGCACCACTGCACTGTCCCAGGCTGGACAGAAATAGCCTGCTTTGTTTTGTAAAAACTGCAGATGCTGAAGATAGAGAATCAAGATTTTGTGATATTAGGTTGTGTTTTTTTTTCTTTAATTCAAAGCAAATGTGTCATACAAATAATGAATTAATGGCCCTAGCTTTGACAAAAAATAAATAAATATAAGGTGGGCTTTCTTAGATTGTTTGCCCTTCAGCAGTTCAATAAGTAACCACGTTCAAGGATAATCATTGTTATGAGGTTTAACTTTAATATTATGTAACATCACTTCCTGGCTAAGATTTTTGGATTTAAACTTTAGAAATAAAACATGTATTCAGATTATTCCAGCCTGACTTACTGTCGGTCAGAGAGGTTTTTAACTGACTGACATTTAAAATGTTAATACATTCGAGACTGTCTACCTTATGTCTTTGGTGCTCAACATTTTATTCTATTCTAACAAAAGAATGATTCACCCATTCAAATGTAAATGTGACTGACAGAAATGAAGCACAAAGAGTTCAGTGATTACGTCTCTCAGTCCAAACAAAGATAACTGAAGACATCAATATGCTTCATACTAAGTGATTGTTGGATTGTCAAAGAGAACCGTCTCATTACACACCTTTCTGACATTTGGAATTGTCAAGGTTGTGTCTGACAATTTTTGTAACTTTCTAAAGTCTGACAAGCAGCCAGAGTTGGAGCATTGTCTTGTTGCTGAAACTCATAAAGTTGGACGTTGGAGTTTGGACGACTCTCAAACTCTCTTTATTCATTCTTCACACAACTTCTTCCTCTGAGTGCAACACCATCAATTATTTTGAGAAGAGACTATCCAAAGTTTTTTATTGCATCTGACCACTCTTTATGTATTTTTGCCTCTTCATAAACACTTTTGCCTCTGGACAAGTTTGTTTCAAGCACACCCGAGCCTTGATTGTCACAGCATCAAATTACTGGTTTCAACATACTGTCATTTCTGTATAAGATAGACAACTAAAGAAACAAAAGTATTGCATTGTTGCGCCTCAGTTCTTAATGTTATTACTCAGTTTAGTGAATTCTCTATAAGTTCGAGGCGATACCATTAGACCTACACTCTACCCCCTGGTTTGTCACCTTTTCGTTGGGCATTGCAAGGTTTTGTTTACTTAGGTATATTTGTTACTCCTGTACTTCATAAGATTTATAAAACCAACTTCCAGCCTCTGCTTAAACATGTCCATGATGATCTAGAAAGACGGGGCTCTTTGCCGCTTTTAATGTTGGGAATAATCTCTCTGAGCAAGATAAATATCTTGCCCAGGATTCTTTACCAATTTCAAGTGATTGCAATCCTATTAAATAATAATACTATTAAGACAGTACATAGCCGGTTCAAGGCTTTTATTTTGAACTGTAAAAGACCACAACTTCAACATGTGAAATTACAACAAGTAAAACTGTAAAATGTGTATATTTTATCATATTTTGGACTCCATTTCTGGATCATGTGGGACCTAGACTGTCTAATATATCTTGGAGGCACTTCCTGGACCCTGGAGGGATTGCTAAATGTTGAGGGGAAGATTTGTTGTCTATGCTTTTATTTTGTGTTTTTTTTTTTTTATATGCGATGCTATGTGTACAGACTGTGTTAGGAGAGGGATTGGGTGGGGGCGGGGGGAGTTAAAGTTAAAAGAAATTTGTGTATGTATGTGATGAGTGTATAATTGATAATAAAGACACATTAAAAAAAAACATATATTACTTTTTTGTAACCAGAATTTCAAGCTTTTTGGCATTTTTACAGTTTGGTATTTGAAGGGCTCCTTTGCAAAAACAAAAAAAGGTTTTATTTATTTTACTAAATCATGTTTTGGGGTGTTTTCAATCCAGGAAATATGAATCAAATTGGTCTTGGGTTGTTTTGATAAGAGATCTCAATTTTTGTTTTATTTTCATAAAACATGTTTCAAGGACTCAAGGGAATATCAATCAAACTAGTTTTGGTTTATTCATTTTTCGAATGGCTTTTATGTGTTTTTCCAAATGAACTCTTCTTTTGGAAAAACAGGCTCAGCATATGTAGGACTAGTCTTCTGCTGACCAGTTAATAAAACTGTTATTCATTTACATTTCCACTGTTATGTTAAGGATAGCAACTTCCATTTGTAGTATGTGTTTGCTCTAATGTACAGTACATTCAGTTATTCCTTTCTGGTTGAAAGGCTTTAAGAACAAAAGAACACTGCTACTAAAACTGCCCTTCATCACGTGATGAGACATTTTGAGGAAGACCTTATGTGATGCTTTCATCTTCTCACTGTATCGTGAAGAAAACACTTCCTATAATTTTGATAATTGAAACTGCATTAATGACCCGTTTGGCCTATCCACTTAACAGAAGTAATGGGAGGCTTTTAATTAATATGCTGCTTTATGCTAAAAGATGCATGTAAATAGCTAGCTAATATCTTACAGCAGATTGTCATTATAAAAAAGAGGTTCTTTCCAAAGCCGTCCTGTCTGGAAATGAACAGAGTCCAGTCGGTCGGTTTACACAAATTGAAATGTCAATCAGTCCGTACTATGTTACTATGATAATATACAGGGCATTTCATGGTGAATGAAATTGCATTGCACCACAACAACCCAGACAGATCAATACCATTAGGTTCTTTCTGTCTGCTGTTCCAAAACACCAGCACTCAGTTAGATGATGAGGAACGGTATCTGAGCCGAAGGGAGCGCATTGTTGATTACACTTTCAAAGTGTTGGGAAAGATTCATAAATTATTCAGAGTAGGTTATTAATTAAAGTATTGGTTTATTTAGTATGGTGCATGAGTGGTTGATTATACTATCAAATAGTTGGAACAGGTTTATAGATTAGACACAATGACAGTGACAGTAGACAGTGTGGTATTTGTTTCAAAGAGACGGTGAAGACATTTAACTCTTCATTTACAATGTCAGTTCTTACTTTTAGAGGGGGTGCATCTAAGATTGCAGTCAGCAATGGCAAAACTAAGTTCTTGCTTTTCAACCGATCGCTGCCCACCCCTGCCCATCCGACTAGCGTTACCACGCTTGATGGGTTGGAATTAGAAAATGCAGTGTACAAATACTTACTGTAGGTGTCTAGTTAGACAGTTCCCTCTCCTTCCAGCCACACATAAACCACCTCCAATCCAAAGTTAAGTCTAGGATCGGTTTCCTATTCCGCAACAGGGCCTCCTTCACTCATGCTGCCAAACTCGCTTTTGTGAAAATGACAATTGTAACAATTCTCAATTTCAGTGATGCCATTTATAGAACTGCCTCAAACTCTCCTGAAAAAACTGGATGTTGTCTACCATAGTGCCATACGTTTTGTGACCAGAGCCCCATATAACACCCACCACTGCAACCTCTATGCATTAGTTGGCTGGCCCTTGTAACACACTCAACGCTTAACTCACTGGTACCAACTCATTTACAAGTCCTTGCTAGGCAAATCCCCGCTGTACCTAAGCTCACTGGTCACAATAGCTTTACCTACACGCAGCCTTCGCTAAGCAGATACATCTCTTTGGTCACCCCAAAAGACCACACCTCCTTTGGCCGCCACTCCTTCCAGTTCTCAGCTGCAAATGACTGGAATAAACTACAAAAAACCCTGAACCTCAAAACCTTTATCCCACTAACTGCCTTTAAATTACTTCTGTCTGAGCTCCTGTCCAATCACTGTACGTGCTAACTGTTCTCCATCATTCATGCACTGTTCTGCACACCCTTATTTCATTATCTCTGTCATGCCCCATTGCATAGTTGCACAGTTGCACATCTTCACCTGCACTGCTATCTTATCTGTTAACGCTCTTTTGCACTATTCAATCTGCCCTGGTATGCTCAACTATTATTCTTCCCACTATTGTTATTGTACAATTTTTGCACATATACTGATCTACATCACTAACTAGACCACAATTTGCGCTAACTGTATATTGACTCTTTACTACATTTCAGCATTTATATAGATTGTCAATTTATTTATATTGTGTTATCACCATATCACTTTCGCATATCCATAGACTTACTTATACTTTACTATACTATACTATACTATACTATTGTATTCTGTATTTTTATACTGTACTGAATGTAAAACTGTATGTTGTCTTGCACGCTTATGCTTTATTCTTGGCCAGGTCGCTGTTGCAAATGAGAATCTGTTCTCAACGGTCTACCTGGTTAAATAAAGGTTAAATAAAAATGAAAAAATAAAAAATGAATTGAAGCAATATTAATGATGTAGGAACAATTAATAATTTTTTACAGAAACATCTTCTGATTCATGACCTTGGACACATCATCAGTGTTGTTTCCAGGAGTCACTGGGTGTTTCGAGTCTTACAACAGACCCCCTCGTCCAGGCAACCCGACCAAGGCTGATCAGACCCAGGCCTGTGTCCAAGTGGCATTCTACTGCCCCGACTGCTCTCCCCTCTTTAACTAGAGCCATCTGGATGCTTTTTCTGCTGCCTCCATGTTGATGCCTATGGCTCTTCTTCGGTTAGCACCTGTTATACCCAGCGTGCCGTAGGCCTTGCTCAGGGAGTGACTGGCAAATCCCCTACTGCCCACCTCTACTGGCATACACCTGGTCCTCCATCCATTCCTCCGACAATCCTCTACCAGTTCTTGGTATTTCTCCCTCTTTCTCTCTTGAGTCTCCTCCATCCTCTCATCCCAGGGCACTGTCAGCTCTAACAAGATCAGTTGTTGCCTCAGAGACCAAGATGATGTCAGGTCTCAATTTAAACTGGGTGATGTGCGTTGGGATTTTCTGCTGCCTTTCCAGGTCGGCTGCCATCGCCCAGTCTCGGGCTGTGGAGAGCAAACCTACAGAGCAGTTTTTCAATGTTTTCTCTGGCTTTTGTCCTTCTTTGATGAAGTGAAGGGCCTTGGCTGTACAGTAGCTTGGGTGTATCGGCTGTCCTTGATCCCCTTGCTGATTGCCTCAGCGATGGATTTGAGGACCTGGTCGTGCCTTCATCAATACCGGCCCTCACCCAGCGCCTTGGAGCAGCTGCTCAGGATGTGTTCTAATGTCCCTATTTTGGAACAAAGGGGACATGCAGGTGTTTCTATTTTGCCCCATGTGCACAGGTTGGATGGACTTGGGAGGACACCATAGACCCCCTGAATCAAGAACTTGATCCTCTGGGAGTTCCACTTTCAGATGTCCTTCCAGGTGACACTCCGCTCCATCACCTGCTCCCACTTCATCCAGGCGCCTTGCTGCTGGTTCGCTCTTCCTCGACTGAAGCTGGCTCCTCCTCCTGTACCAGCCTCTGCCTTTCCTTTCCGCTGGCAGAGTCATATCGGGTCGCTGTTAGGCTCCCAAGTCTGGCTCTGCCTTGCGCCAGTGTTCCAAGGATGGCTTTGTGCTTCAGCCGAGTCTCTGCTTGCCGGACTGCCCTCCACTTCCTCCCTGTCCTCACAACAATCCCTGTGCATCCCTGACACTTTGGCATCTCTGATCCAGAGTACTGCAGATGTTCCCGTGCCCATGCAACGATGAACTCCTCCCTGACGGAGCTAAAAGGGAGCCTGAGCTTGTTGGTGTTCTCATATAATATATAATTATTTTTACTATATATAGAAATATAATTTCCATATTTACTTTAAAGGAGCTCCTTAAAACCAGCTATATTATATTTTCACCATGATGTGGCCTTCATCCTTCAAAATGCTATTTGAATTATGTTGAATAAATATAATATTTAAAACTTTAATAAATTCTTATATTTGTGGCAATACATATTTCAAATTTGGATTGCATATATTATTATGTTCAGATACATATGTTTCACTACCAATGTCCTGAGAGGCAAGTGAGAAATCTTTTTTTTTTTTCAGGCTCATTTTTTTCACATCTTCAGAGATGAAAAGAAATTAGCCTAAAAGCCTGAGGCAAGCAGGACTATTTTTTTCTCACTTGCTTCACAAGGCTTGCATATGTTTCCCAAGAGCATCAGTTTAGAGGAAAGGATATGAGGAAAGGAGAAATTACTTAGTGTTGTAAGTACTTGGTACACAAAGTATGGGGTATTTTAGAGGAAAGGAGAAATGATTTATACTGTTTGTAAGTACTGGATTCCACATTTGGTAACACTATAACACTTGAACCAAAAGAGGTAAAAGGTTTATGAGTAAAAAATAAACATGCTCATTCTGTCAAGTGTTTTCCTCAGCGGAGCCAGGAAATGAACAAAAACAAAAGAGCGGTGAACAGATTGAGCCCTGTAACTAATGCAAAAACATTTTTTTCTTCTGGTTATTCCTGCCTATTGTTGAGACTCAATGTACTGTTCTAAAGATGGTTAATTTGTGTGGATGGAGATGGATGGACACACCATCTGTAGCATCCATACGCACAATTATGAACTCTGATGTCAATGTAGAGAAATAGACCAGGGGGTAATGAACGTGCACACAACAGTTTGTATGAAAGCTTACATCCTTAGAGCCTAATTTTATGACGAGCAGCATAATGCACTTTTTGTTCCAACCACAAATCTCTCAATACATGTAGAGGAGAAAACTACCCTGAGAGCTCAACACAAATCAAGAAAACATATACAAATAGACACAACACAAGCAAATGAAGAAAACATCTTCACCAACTTGACTACAACAACACAATGGAAACTGTTTCCAGGGGGCACTAAAAAGTGATGCACATGGCTGGGACACGCTTGTTGTTGCCAAGGGGGTAAGCTTCGCTTCAGAGCTCGAACCTCCTATCCATTTTGATGCTACAAAGCGATCACCCAACGTTAGAATTCCATTGACTGCCATTCATTTTGAAGTCACTTTGACAGCGAATAACTTTACATCTGAAGCGTTTAAAGACTTTGCATGATTCGGCTATTATAGTAAAAAGAGAAAGGCTACAGCTAGAGGTTAACAGCAGAATCTGAATTATGACATCACAATGTTAAAATAAGCCAATTTACTTTAAAATGTTAGGACATTTTCCAACACGGACGTATAGCCGACCTGAATAACTTTTTAATCTACAAACAGCAACAGCAAGTGCTGTGTATCAGCCATGTGCATCACTTTTTAGTGTCCCCTGGATGTGTTGTGAGCTTTTTGCAAAGTGTTTCTGTATTTGCAGTGCTTTTTGTAAATGCTGCGCATGTGTCGTCAAGTTGATGTTTTTGCGTGTGGTCAAATTGGTGAAGATGTTTCTTCGTTTGCTTGTGTCTATTTGCATGTTTCCTTAATTTGCAGTGCGTTGAGCTCCTCGGGGTCACCATAGCCAACCTATTCATGTTTAAATGTATTCATATTCTAGCTCATGTATGAAATATATCACTATAAATGCATCAGCTTTAAAAGGCAACATCTTTGTACAGTATCTCAGAGAATAACAGGGTGTTAATGTGCACGTAAACACTCTCAATGGGGCTTTGATGATGGAGCTTGATGATTTTGAATGGAACATTATGTTTTCTGTCTTGTCCGTTTAATTAACCCTTAGCCTCCCTGACAAATGCAGCATCTTAAGAGGGGACATTTGTATTTAGTGTAACTCCATGTAATGGAAACAAAGTGGGGACGTCTAAAAAATAAATTCATACGAAAACACAATGTGCTCTCTCGTAATCTGATCTGAAATGCATCACCCAGTGGACTGTGAACGCAGCAAATGTTAATGAACTTCGGTCACTGTGACCTTTTCGTTTTTTGTTTTACTTGTTTTCCACGGACTTCTTCAAATCTTCAAAACATCGAATTAAAAAAGCTAAAGAAAGAACATGTTCTCACAATGCTAAACAATATCCTGTTATTCATCAGGATACTCACATGTTTAAACGTTTCATACTATATTTTAATATATTATACCATGTTTTTACATTATATATTATATTTCTATTATATTCATTTATTAATGCAGACAAATACAATGTAGCATAACTTCATATTATCATATTATATATATTTCTCTGGTCAATGCTGTTTACATATATTACATACTGTATATTGCTGCTACTAATCACACCACCAAGTCATTTTTGTCTTGTAATTTTTACTTTATTGCTCTTGTATTGTTTCTATTCTTATTCTATTCTTATAGTTTTTAACTTTCTGTCCTTGTGCAGATGCAACACCGAATCAATAAAGGCGTATCTTGGTTAACCTGAGACACTGATATGAGTACCTCATCCCATAGCAGTTTTATAGTATATATGTTCTTTTTCCATGGCTATATTTAGATTACACTTGTGATAGGGGCATGAGGATGCATGCAAACAGCACAACACAAATAAGACCTGCCTTGGTTTGAGGGTATTCAACAGAATGCTGTGTGCATGTAAACACATTAATAAGGCCTTGGAGCCACTAACATAGAGAAATATGCCTTGAATGCAAATGTGTCATTTAGGACAATAAAATGTGTTTTAAGCTGCATACATTAACATTTGTGTTAATAGGGTCAGTTATGAAATAAAACCAATGTTCTATTTTCATGTAATGTCACTAAGGCATGCACATTCATAGTTAGCTGGGTTTTGTTTTTGGATGCCAAAGGGTCAAAGAAGATAAGCTGTGATTTAAAGCAATACATGTAGATGTCTGTTACACTACATGGGTCAAAGGTATTGTGACACCTGGGCATTACAACCATGTGTGATTGTTGGACATTTCATTTAAAAACTGGAAGGGCCCTTGGAGAGCGTAGACCTCCGCCAAGGCATGCCCTATCTCACAATGTTAATGCAGTGTGAACTGAAGTCTGGAACTCATTTTGCAACATTCGCAATGTTAAACAAAAGTGAAAAATAATTTGTATATCTGCCCTGTAACTCAGATCTGTTCCAAAATGTAATGGGTTCTTTCTTGGCCCATGGTACACCCTTCCACCAAGTTTCATAAAAATTAGGCCAGTAGTTTTACCTTAATCCTGCTGACAGACAGACAAACAAACAAACAAATACACAAACCAAACCCACAACAACCTCCTTGGTGAAGGTTATAAAGATAAGACTTTTGATCAAATGATGAAATTTACAAGCCCCATCTTTATCAGCTGCAACATTAAAGTGATGATTGCATAAGTAATTATAATTTAATCATATAATATTGTTCTGAAATGGACCATTCTTCATAATGAAGTAGGACTTTTGATTTTATTTTTTACTAAAGTACAATTTTAAATGCAGGACTTTTACTTGTAACAGTCTTTGTACACTGCTACTTTAACTCAAGTAAAAGATCTGAGTATTTTTTTCACCACTGGCTGATAGTGTAGGCTATGTACGTATGCTCACTTTGGATTTTGCATTTAGACTGATACATTGGATTAAGTATTTAGTTTATTGATTTCTTCTGCTTTTGAAATTGAGCAGCTCTATGGACATTTAGTTAAAGTTCAATTATTTATGTAGACCTTTATCACAAGCATGTCTGAAAGAACTATTGAGACCGAAAAGAAACAAACAGAAAATGAAATACCGTGTTGGAAAGACAACCATGCAAAAATTCATCAAGGTTACCTGGCCCACAAGAAAGAAAAAAATTAAAGGAAACATTTGACCAAATAAAAGAGATTCCTCATCCATTATGTGCTGGAGCTGCGTGTTCTACTTATGTGATTTTATTCAAGTGTTTACCCTTGATTTCAAAAGAAACAAAAAAAGAATATCCACATCAATGTAAAAGTTATTTTTAAATGTATGTATTTAAAAAAAAGAAAGTACATGTGTGAATGCTTTGCACTTTATTGTGGTTTACTGTAAGAAGAAGCCTGGGCTTTTGTCCAAAGATCAAATAAACTGAGTTTTTGTGATTTTACATCAATTAATATTTGAATGAACAGTCCAAATTGTGAGTAGAAAAGGAATTACGGAAAAATGAAGAGGAAGGTCTATGTTGGTTTAACTGAGCCTCTGAGCTCCTGTCGGGTGGTTAATCATAGTGCACTGCTCAGGCAGTGAGCACGCCAACATACTGATACCCCGTGGCGTAGAGCTGGAGGGCATGGAGGAAAATGCTGTTGTTTGATCTCGGCTCATGAGTGGAGATTATGATGAAAATAAGAAATTGTACAATATGAAGTTTGGCCATATTATAACAATTTGTTTTTCCACCATCACACCTGAAGTGCAAAATGCAGACTGACAGTCAAGTTAAGAGCTTACCTTTTCCTTTCTTCAATGATGGGCTACATTGCACACAACTTGTCTTGCATTTGCTGATACAGCAGTTTATAGGTCTTCAAAAGAATAAAACACCTTCACATAATGCTGAACAACAGAACAGGGCCAAACGTAGCCTTTAACATATTGCAAAAGGGAATTTCACCATTTCTTTCTGCATGTGGACAGTTAGGTCAATGTCTGTGATCTTGGCCTGAGATTCCTTAATATATATATATATATATATATATATATATATATATATATATAGTATATATATATATATATATATATATGAGAGAGAGAGAGAGAGGTGTAAGAAGACACAGAAAAGAGAAAAACAGTGGTTACCAATAGTTACTCCTGATTGCTCTTTGGTCCTGTGGATGAAGAAGGACTGAATCGATCACCTCCCAAACTGCTGTGAATAAGCCAATTTAGGGATAAATCATTTCTGATCTGTGATGGAAAGAAGACAAAACTAATAACCTTTATAGCTGAGTGACTTCTGTAGCCTCAGGGGAGAAATCTGCCTAGAATTACAAGCTGAGGATGGGGACACTATCCTTGGAGGTAGGAAGCACTGGCAGGAAGCCTGTGGTAAAATGAATTAAGAGGAAAAGTCAGACTTCTTTGTGCTGTCAGTTTCACAGCAAATACAGTTTTGTAAATTAGTGTACTGTTGTTTTCAGATAAAACCATTATTTTGTTTTTTTTGTCATAAAACACATTACACACAAACATGTTGAACTTATTAATTTGCAATTTAATGAGGGAAAAATTCACAGAAGGATAATAGTTATGGAAAGGACTCCCCCTGGTGGATCATCGTAAGTC
Organism: Sander vitreus; assembly: GCF_031162955.1. Classification (NCBI taxonomy): domain Eukaryota; kingdom Metazoa; phylum Chordata; class Actinopteri; order Perciformes; family Percidae; genus Sander; species Sander vitreus. Next base: position 15,709,015 of record NC_135866.1, read on the forward strand.
ATTTTAATTTATAGTTTATCAATTGCAACCCCAGGACAAAACTGTTTATGTCCTGTTTAAAACTTTATTTAGTGTTACATAATGTTGGGAGACTTTCCAAAAGACATGTTAAAGAAATATGAAACTCGAAACAGCAAAGGCCGAGTAGGCTACCTTGACGTGTATGGGTCAAGCGCAAATCATGCGGGATCCTACATTTCCCACAATGCATCGTCATAGTATTTTTCATTAGATGCCCATGTTATTCAACCTTAACAGCTCTACTTAGTTTTTAATTCAGTGTTTCTGTTTAAAATGTTTGACAAAATATTCAGTCTCCAAGCCAAGAACTATTATCGGGGTTATTTTTCAGACTTTCGAAGGTTTGAAAAATAACAATGAAACTTTAAATGGTTTAAATGTAGGCTACTGGTGAGTTTCATTTATAGTAATTGTAAATAAAGCTGTGGATGTGCAACTTTGCCAAAATGATTAAAAATAATTCTAGTAGGCCTATACTGTTTTTGTTGTGAAGTGCAGACATTAGAAATAAACAATCTATAGCCTATCTTGAAACTGAACAGAAATGATACAAAGGAATATATCTGGACAATTCTTTCTAAAAAAAGGTTGTATAAAGTATATACATATATACATATAAAGTGTAGGGTTGTTTCGCTATCAAATCCACAGGAAGAGCAAATAATATCAATGTCATTTGTTATGTTGCAACTGTGTTCCAGTAGGCTATTATGGCTGGTACAAAAAGTGACTTGTTGTTGTTCAACAGAATGTATTTTTTGGGTGTTAAAGGTTGTATAGTCATTCACGCATCCGAGTTTATAGTAGGAAATGTGGAAGTTTAACTGGGATTTACTAAAAAACATATTTCGTAGTCGTGACTCAAGAGAGACATCTAGCGTCTGCACGTAGCTCTCACTGGGACGTATTCGGTTATACTCATGTAGGCCTATCCACGGACTTGACTGCAAACCTTTTTATTCTTTGTATTGTGCATGTGAAGTCTAACCCAATTTGATGTTACTACCTGTGTTACCAGACGAATAATAAACACATTAACGTCGTCGCAGCGAAATCGTTTTAGCAAGGTGAAGGAAAACATATATAACCGTACGCAGCCCTCCGGTCCCCGGTCACATGCTAGTCAAGCTGGATCAGCTGACATCACTCAGCTTCTCCTTTTGATGCTCTGTCTCCACCATCGACTGATAGCGCGTCTTAAAACACAAGTATTTCGTCATCTTAGCATTACTGGCGTCAAATTTTAGATTTGAGCCGAGTATATCTCGCTGATCCAGCAGGTTAGACCGCCAGATAAATGCTGCTAGAGTGGATGATGAACGGACACGCTATTTTGTATACGGGGGTCACTTTGGCCTTCTGGAGCACCATACTAATCGTCGGTAAGATTATATTTTCCTTGAAAATAGTCAGTATATTGGAATGAATGAATACAATAATCTATTCCCTACACATTTGCAACAATGGCAGTGTAATCAGTCGTTTTTTCCTAATGGCAAAGCGTGTTTTTCTGCGTTTGACATCTATAAATTGGGACTTGGCTAAATCATGGGACTAGAGTGGTTGCGGCTGTTTCCATTTTGTTTGCTAGCTACTGTTGACAGGTTAAATTGCAAATTGGAGATTTGGTTATTCATGCATGGGGTAGTAAATAATACCCTAAAGGATGCCACAAATATGTCATGTAGCTAGTTATTAATATTTTAGACAAGGGACCTGCTCTTGAATCCAAGTTAACGGTCGCTAACATTTATTGCTACTTAACGTTAGCTAAGCCAATGTCAGGTAACGTTAGCTCAGAGCTGTACAGAACATGTTAACGTAGGTTCAAACGTTGGACATTGTTTGCGATTTATGTTGATTAGTTTAGCTAAGACTTTCTTTAGTAGGACTTATGATGGGATCCCTGGTTGTTATTATTTTTGTTGTTTAAGTTAGTGAATTTGGCTAAGTTAACGTTAGCTGTTCGTGTACTAAACTGACTGATTTGAAACGGTCCCAAACAGGAACTGCAGCAGTTTTCACGTGAGAGTGAGCTATCACACTGAAGTTACTTCTTTCCATGGCTGCGTTCCGTTCCACAGTGTAAATAAAGAGCAGCCTACTCCCTGTTTATGGAATGTCGGTTAAGGGAACATCCCTCACCCAAATTCCTTCATTTTGAACCCCCCTGCAACGTCACCAACGCAATGTTTCATATATATATATATATATATATATATATATATATATATATATATATATATATATATATATTTATTTATTTATTTTTTTTCCTCCGTGCACCCTAACGTAAACACCTTGGATACGTTGCTGCAACTGTGGAAATGTTACCACTGAAATAATATATTAAAACAAAAACTGATACTATTACCAAACGTATTCACTTGAAATGTATTTAACATGTGATTTAATTAATTTACAAGATGTACCTTGTCATTCCAGCGTGGCACAATGACTGAAGGGTAATCTTGTCAACTTCCAGCAAAGTGATGAACCCATATATAATAAAATGCATACTTATATTAATACTCAATGAATGGGCATATTTCAATGGATGAACTGTTGTTCAGTTTTTCCCTACACAGTTTACAGTTCACTTTTGAACTACCGTTAAGCCTTTTTGCGTCCTACGGTTTGGAATCTTACTTAACCTTTGTGTTGTCTTCCCTTCAACCTTGGAAAAAAACTTTTTTTCACAGTTTGTTTTTGCTTTTTCCAACGTTTTAAAGTTTTCTTCTACACATTTTCAGCGCTTATTTCTACGTCCCATATTTTCTGATATAAAACAAAAATTTAAAACGGGTCAATGTGACCCGAAGTCAACACAAGGGTTAACATTGATGAATCCCCTGTGCAGTCCACTTCGCAGGGAACTACCATAGGCGATCGGAATGCACTCCCAGCTTTAGCACATAAATGTGACACTGTTTCACACATGATTCAGGGGAAAAATTCAGTAACATACTGTAAATGTCTACTAAAGGGCTCTTTCTTACACATAGCCTACACCTAATGTAAATACTCATCTGGCGGACCTTTTTTCCCACTTTCACATCTGATTTAATAATTGTTTGTTTCCATAGGTCTCTGCTATACCATATTTGACCTTGGATTCCGCTTTGATGTGGCATGGTAAGCAATCTTGGAATAAAACTACTGTCTGCAGGTTAATAAGCTTGATTGGGGTAGCTTTAGGACAAAACAGTATTTAATTGTGGACTCAGGCACTGGCCTTAATGAGACTAGCCAAGCTCTTTCTTCTCTTACTGTCACCAAATGTTAGGATTGGATTACGCAACGGTCATAAATGATGCCCCAGATGTGCATTTAGTAGATTTACACCCTTAATACAGTTATAATGCAGTGTTGATTGGCTATTTTATGGTGACTTTAAGAGGTAGATATCATATCTTCTGACTTGAAGATATGGTAGATGATATAAGTTATACCATATTTAAATGATGTAAGGTAGTTGCGAGAGCTATAGACGTAACATAAGAAATTGAAGAAGAAAGAAACAGTATGGCTAAAAATTATTATTATTATTATCTTCATCAGCTGGTCTTCTTTGCTTGCAGGTTCCTGACAGAGACTTCTCCTTTCATGTGGGCCAATCTGGGCATTGGCTTGGCCATCTCTCTGTCTGTGGTAGGAGCAGCCTGGTGAGTACCTAACAAGGAACATAGTTAAAGTGCTTTGAATTTTGGATGTGTAAATCAGGGCTGGTGGTACTTGAAGGCCTAAAATGCACCAGCATTTCATAAAATAATTTCCTCTTTCTTGAAACACTCAGGAAAGTACATCATGTGTAAATTTGGAACTGGAAAATCTTAGAATGAGTAACATAGGGACACATTTCCAAAGTATCTTTTGGATATAGCTGTTTTTTTGTCTGGAATTAATTAGTGAACCATAAGCCATTATGTTAGTTACAACAAAACAGTTTTGATGAGCTTTAATTTTTAAAAAGTGTGTTCAGTGTGGCCCTGACAAACTCTGTTGACTTAAAAAAAAAAACTACCACTGACAAAGCTTGGCTGATGCAGCCTTATGTCTTCTGTTAAAAGTTGCTCTTGAACTCACCATAAAGACTACAGCTGAGGGCCTGCAGCCTGCCGAGGTGCATGTACACTCGACACCTCAACTCAACCAAAGAACATTGCAGAGAGATGAAAAAAACAAACTAGCCAACTTTGTTTCCCACTGAAGCTTATTGAACTGTTGGATCATAAACTTGGATCACAAATTGATAACATTTCAACATAACCTTTTTTAAAATGTGACTCTCACTGAAACTTGTGGCCATGCTTTGCACTGCTGCTTTCAACCCATGGTCTTTGGCTTGTGGATGAAGATAAGTCAGATATATAAAATATAGAGAAACTCAATAGGTGAAATCATTGATTCACCAGCATGAACAGCCAGTCAGAGAGCTCTCTCTCGCAAATTCAACACGCAGAACTGGCTGAGCAGCTGCAGATAAGGGCAAATTAAAGCCAATGGTGTGGGACACAGCTAAAACTACTGTTGACCGTTCAGCCGCTGTTGGCTTGGTGTGTCGGTGCCCAGACATGTTGGTTTCTATTCTATACAGTGATTAAAAGTGAGATAGGTGGATTTACACTTACACACTTATTTAAAACTATTTAAACGTACTATTTATATTTTTTGGAAGTACCTTGTGTGTGTCATAGGTTCTCCATCCACATCCTAAAAATCATTTTTTGTATACCTGACTGTTGTTTTTTGTTTTCCAGGGGGATCTACATCACTGGCTCAAGCATCATTGGTGGTGGTGTCAAGGCTCCACGAATCAAAACCAAGAACTTGGTCAGGTAGGATCATGCAAGAAACATTTTTTTTCTTCTTTTTTTTCCCAGTTTTCCTCTATTTTAGATTTTCACATAGTATTTACTGTATTTTTAGTTATAGTTAGTTGTATAAGTTTGCCTTTTAATTGTACTTTCTAACCTACCTCATTTGTTCTTTGTGATTTATGTGAAGTTGCTTTTGTACCACTGCAATTTCCCCAAATACTACTGCAAGTACTCATCCATCCACCGATCCTTCATCAAACCCAGTTATTACCCAGTTGAACATACTTTACTATTGTCGCTAAACGAAGAAGGTAGTTGAAAATTTAAATTTTCATACTAATTTCAAACCTCCAGTTGACTGAAATAATTTCACAATAACATGCATTCCACATGGAGAAATGTACTGTAAATACTTCTCAATTTAGAAGAGCAGCTTTATACATGTGTTGGGTATCTCCATAATCTGCTCAGTGCAGTGTAGAACAAACTCACTAAAATGTATCTCCAACACTGTGTAACCAGTGAATGAGCATCCATGAGTGACTGTTACAAGTGACTTTGTAGTGACTTGGGAGAACAAGCTGCCTATTTAAATCCCAGTCACTTCTCTTACTTTGCCTGTTTTTATGTCTCCCTTTTAGCATCATCTTCTGTGAAGCTGTAGCAATCTATGGGATCATTATGGCTATTGTAATCAGCAACATGGCGGAGGTAAGCAATACGTATTTTGGCTGTTATTAAATAGGAACATTGTGCAGTTACCCTTTTTGTCTTTAGAGGGGATTTCAGACAGGAAAGCATTTATAAGGCATTAGAGATATTGGACAGAAATAAGTTTTATTTGATTTTGCAAAAGCAAAAACAAAGCAAGGTTATTTTTTGGCTCTAAAAATAATATATTTCATCTTATAGAGCTTCAGTGGAACAACCCCTGAGACCATCGGGGCAAGGAACTACCAAGCTGGTAAGAAAACGGACGTGAAGCTACTGAATGCAAGAAAAAAATGCAACAATTTTAACATAAAACATCACACAAATTGCCCTATTCAGGGTGGATTTTTCTCATTTTTAACACGCATGAATTTAAAGTAGACCATGATGCTTCCAGCTGGAAAATCTGCTGTGATGTGACAATCTGGTACTAAGTTGAATGCTTAGTATGGCCTGGTATACATGATTTATGCACTACTTATTATTAGTGCTGTCAAACGATTCATCGCATTAATGTCATAGTTAAATTGCAATTAATCGCACATTTTTATCTATTTTTTGTCCCTTTTTTTTTTTTCATTTTAAGCTCTTATCAACATGATATGATACTTTTAAAATGGTGCCTGAACGGAAATAAATATTGATTGATTGATTTAAAAAAAGGAGCACCTTGTTCAATTGTATTTGTCTGTTCTGTATGTTAAAAATATAAAATAATAAAAAGTTGATCTAAAAAAAAAAAAAAAAAAAAAAAAGAGCACAAAACGGCGAAAACAACCACTGGATGGGAAAAGGGTATTTTACAATTACTTTGAATGCACCTCAAGGCTGGCGAGGCGAGGTTGAGTCTGTTTTTGTCAGACCGCGGCAGCTACAGCCTGGTGTTAGAATCCTCTACAGTGAAATACAGTCACACTTTACACCGTTTAGCTGTCAGCATTTTAACCGTGTTTACTCCAGCTGCTAGCTAACGGTAGGCTAACGTTATCTGCTGCCAAGTGTAGTGTTGACTAGCTTCCCGTGCGGCAATGTTTCAGTTCCCTCTAACGTTCGTTTTCGGAGCATCAGAGAGAAGTACAGGCATTTAAGTGGCACCGAAATCTGCGTTGCTATTTGGTCCGGTAGATAACGGTCATTAAGGCACCAGTGCCGTATTAGCACCGGGTTTTGGACCCCATTCAAAACAGCGATTTTCGCCGAAAAGCGACTAGTTTGCAGGTATGTACTGCAGTTGTGCAGCGTGCCTGTTTTGTTTCCGGTCTAGCTAGATCCAGTGTGGTGGTGTAGTTTTTCTAACGTTACTAAACTTACTAGTTGTTGCAACAGCATGTGAAAAAAACTACAGAGTTTGCTAGGCCAAAAAGAACGTTAATCTCTCAATAAAAAAATGTATACCGTTAAAATGGGTTTGCGTTAACGCGTTTAACTGACAGCACTACTTATTTTTATTTATTTATATATATATATATATATATATATATATATATATATATATATATATATATATATATATATATATATATATATATATATATATATAATTAAAAAAATAACACTATAGTAATGAAATTATGACAATATTTGCAACATTCAGTCTAAAGAAGTATTAAATAATGGATTGCTCAATACATTCACAACATCAAATTGATTTTGACAGATCTATTTACATGTGTAGACCCCAAATTTAATTCACTCATAAAATATTAGGCATGAAAAGATGATTAGTATTTTAAGATGCTTTCAGATTGACTTTAAAAATGAATATCATTAACTCTTAATGTCTGATTTCCAATCCTGACAGGAAATAAGGTTTTTTGTGGCCAGTTCGCACAGTGGATTAGTCACGGAGGTCTCTGACTTATTTCATTTCCGTCCTACCAGGTTACTCCATGTTTGGAGCCGGTCTGACTGTGGGTTTCTCCAACCTCTTCTGTGGCATCTGTGTCGGCATCGTGGGCAGCGGAGCAGCATTGGCAGATGCCCAGAACGCCAGCCTCTTCGTGAAGATCCTCATTGTGGAAATCTTTGGCAGTGCAATTGGCCTGTTTGGTGTCATTGTTGCCATTCTGCAGGTGAATGAGACCAGCTGCGTTTTTATGTCTTCACAATCGGTCTTCTTTTCCTTCGAAGAGTAAACTATCCATAGATTTATTTTTCTGCAACAGTGGCCTTTTCTTGGTTGACCATTGTTGCAGACTTCTGAGAAATGTCGTTGCAAAAATAGTATTTATTTCCACAAAAGTCTAGATGGATCTATATATATACGTATTGTGTAGATGTGATGTTTCTGTATTTGAAATTGTAATAAATGGTTTATTTTTTCTCCCCCAGACATCGAAAGTAAAGATGGGAGACTAGAAGATGCATTCACACGTTGACAAGATAAAGACACTGCTGGAAAATAAGATGGATTATTGTGTAAATACATCGTAAATTATTTAAATGTCTCTATATGCCTGGTATTGTTTTCAACCATCATTTATGCAAGAGTGGTACGTGCACACCCGACTGTCTTGTCTTGAGTGAAACATGAATGTTGAATAAGAAAAGTGGAAGAAAAATCACCAGTTGCCGGTGTGCAATTCTTGATACAAGTGAACCCTGCGTCTCTCCTACAGTTCAGCTTATTGTGTAGTACAAGCAGAATGTACATGAATAGTAGGATTTTAGATCAGACAGTCTGTAGCCCCGAGGGCTGCCAAGACATCTTGCAGCTTTATTTCATGGATTGAATTGGTCCTAAAACTTACTGATCGGTTCATAAAGTAAATTTTTTCTGACCACTCTTGGATGAATGGTGAGTAAAAAAATGACACCAGAGTATTTGAAAATGTTTGTGTGTGTGTGTGTGTGTGTGTGTGTGTGTGTGTATGCTGGACACATGATTTTTTTTCTTTTTTTTCTCCTGTGAAGCATGAGGGTGTTTACCATTGTGTTTATTACTGTAGCCTGGTCAGTCAGTTTTTTTTGTTTTTGTAACTCTTTGCTAATAATAAGTAAGTGGCCCTACTCCACGCAGTGCCACAAATACAGTATTTGTTAGGTCTCCTATTGCAGAAGTGACAGAGAATCTATGAAGTTTTGAATTGGAGTACTGATCATGAGTCATTAGTGTAAAGTCACTGGACAGTTGGACATGCTCTTTGGGAGGTCAAATACAGTGTTGCTCATAAGTTTATGAACCCATGCTAAAGTTGACTAAACGGAGGAATGAAAAAAAAAAAAATATCATCTTTTGGAAATTGATCTTAAAGCCATAATTAAAAAATTAGGAAACCATTAAGCACACCGATTTTCTTTGTGAATGAATAATGTATCGTTAATAAATAAATGTTCTTCTTAAAAATACAGGGGGCATAAGTAAGTACACCCCTATGTTAAATTCCCATAGAGGCAGGCAGATGTTTATTTTTAAAGGCCAGTTATTTCATGGATCCAGGATACTATGCATCCTGATAAAGTTCCCTTGGCTTTTGGAATTAAAATAGCCCCCCATCATCACATACCCTTCACCATACCTAGAGATTGGCATGGGGTACTTTCCATAAAATCATCTCTCACTCCAAATCAAACCAGCTATTAGACTATCAAGGTATGGTGAAGGGTATGTGATGATGTGGGGCTATTTTAATTCCAAATTTTATTTACGATACATTATTCATTCACAAAGAAAATTGGTGTCCTTAAAGGTTGGATTTTTAATAATCTTTGTAATTAAGGCATTAAGATAAAGATGATTTTTTTTATTCCTCTTTTTAGTCAACTTTAGCATGGGTTTATAAACTTCTGAGCACCACTGTAGAGTCGGATCACAAGCAGCAGATGCTCTAAATATGTCATCCTGTCATTCAGTTCCCTAAAACGGTATGGAACTAAGATGAGACCAAATGAGCCTCCTGAACATAGCTGCCAGCCATAATTTTCTTGTTTACCCCAGAGTCTCCTCTATTTTTTTTCTTTTCTTTTTTTAACAAGTTTCCTTTTCAGTAGTTTTGGACAAAAAAGGGGATTGTTCAGTGTTTACCAGAGGGAGGCCAAAAGATTGTGGATACCCAGAATACCTTTCTTTGCAGATGCCCAAGTTAACTATCCTGTTTCTCAAGTCACTAATAAACCTTATATTAGACAAGAAAGAAGACCTTATTTTAGAGAGCACTTCAGTTACTAGTATTACCTTATACTCAATAGTAACTGTTAACATCTGCTGTAGTATCACCATTGTTGTACTTGAGGTCTTTAGGGAAAATAATTTTGTACAGACTGGTTCTGACTTTGATTTTATGTAATCTCAGGTGGTCTGGCACCCAAAACTATGGACTCATCACATAATCAAACAACTTTATGAATACAGATTTTTAAATTAGCTTATTTTACACGCTTCACATTGCTTTATTTTTTATAAAACTGTCTTGTTTTGAATGTACGTCTTAACATGTTAGCTGTTCAAGTCTCTGTTCCAATTTATTTTCTAACATTCCTTAAAGAAGCTTAATGTGTGTGTACAGCTAAGTCTTGTTTGTGAATAGAGTGCAATTTGACAAAATTAGACTCCTGCTATATCACAACAAAGCCATCTTTGACCGTTTAGTTTCCTATTGATGCTGACTCGTACCATGGCTACTTGTGAATCGTCTCAAATCTTTCCTGTAATTTCCCCCCCTCCAACTTTTTTGTGAAGTTCTGAATGAGTAAACATTGAATCTTAGCACGGGGAAACTGGATTGTCTTTAATATATGTGGACCTGGCCTCCCAAAGGTGTCAAAGCAGCAAAATCATCTTTTGCCCTTATGATGGTTTTATAATTAAACCAAGCACTCCCTTTGGTAAACCAGGCCCTGTACCAAACCCCAGGCCTCAGTCAGTGTAGTTGCTACCGTGTGTGCATTATGTTGATGTGATGGTGGTGAACAGAAAAAAAAAGAAAACTCATTGATTTTGCCATTGTGTATGATCATAACAAAAACAGATCTTCATTCTGGCTTCATAAATGTCCTTGAAAAATAAAATTGTCCAATCAAGATATTTTAGATTTGTTTCTGATTTTATATATTAGGCTAACATATTCATGTTTCAGGTTTTTTCAGTCCTGTAGCGATAAGCAAGTGTCCAGTCATCGTAGACAGTGCTGTGTACTGCTGTTTGAAATGTGAGCTGTATGTGACCTAGAGTTTAGATTAATTAATGTTACCTGGGCCGGGCCGCCACCCCAGGTAACAATTTTTGGTTCCCAGAACGTTCTGGGAACGTTCGTTTTTGGTTGCGGGAACGTTCCCTGAAGGTTAGTTTTTGGTTCCCATGGAAAGTTTTCCTGGCGTTTAGGGAACGTTAGTTTTTGTACATCGACCGTTCTCAGAACGTTCCCAGAACGTTCACCTAACCTTTAGAGAACGTTCCCCTAACGTTGCAACCTTTAGGGACCTTCAGGTCAGGTCCTGGAAGGCCTTCTTTGTCTTTCTGCCCTGCAGGCTATACGGTTTTACAACGTCATTGGTTGCCACTCGCCGTAGCATGCGACGGATGGCAGTACCTCTGGTCAAACCTCCAAAAGTTGTCAGGAAAAGTTGCTGTAAAAAAAATATAGAAATACAAATTACACATGTAGAACAAAGTGGAGAGCTTGTACAATATCACTTTGTAAGAGAAGTCAGTTCAGTTATAATGATATTTGAATTTATGCAATTATATAATGTTATCTTAGGGCAGGGTAGGGCCACTTAATTAGCATTTTGTTCCTCTCCTGTTGACCAAGACTCCTGTCTAACTCCTGCAGCTCAATGACTGTTGAGCAGGGCGACAGCAACACGTCATCGACTGGAGCAGAGGGAGGGGACTGGGAGCTCCTTAAGAGCATGAGCAGCTCATCCATCTTTTCCTCAAATGTGTCCATCCGCTGTGCCATGCGGGTAATAGATGTCCTCATGGCTATGGAATAATTAATGGTTTTAGTTGTTATACATAATATACTTTCATATGTGAACAACTTAAGTGAGTCTTCTTGCCTCTCTGTGTGATGAGTCACCTCCCTTTGTGTGATGAGTTCTGCTGATTACAACAACAAAAAAGTTAAGTTACTCTCAAGTTCCTTGTCATGAAATTGTATTTAATTGGAAATGGAAAATTCAAAGCCGCTGTACCTTCAACTGGGTCCCAAGATGAAGTGACAGGCAGAGCTTGCGTTACAATAGACCCATCCAGCTCTGGTTTCCTGTGTGGTGTTGACTCATCTAAAAAGAAAGTAGATATGAATATAGGTCAGTTCATTTATGGTAGGTTTCTTGCACATGCCATTGCAAAAGATGAACCTATGCTGTTACATTAGACAATTGCTAAAAAAAAACTAAAAAAAAACACTTACATGCAGGTGGTGGAGGCAGTGATGTCTGCTGACCTGAAAAAGGGCAGGAAGGGTCAAACGCATCAGAACAGTCACGTGATATGCACCAGGTTGAATTTCAGTAGTTCCATGGTAGGAAATATAACTCTGGTTTCTTAAATGCATGCAGAAATGTTAACTTACGGACAGGGCTTCCGGACACAGGCTCCGTCCTGAAATGCTTTCTTGCTTGTGGAATGGAGTCACCTGAAATAAAAGACCATACAATTTGTACTGATTGCAAAAAGAATATTTGAAGTGTAAATAATAATACATAGTCTGTACTTAAGGTCTTACCATGATTATCTAAATAAACAATGAATGTATTTAGACAACCATGGCTTTATCTCTCATCCACGTTATAGGCTTTACAGCATACAGCCCTCAGATGTATCGTAAGATAAGTGTTAAACCCTAAGTCCGACTGAGTTCAGCTCGACTCGCTGTATAATGCTGGTAACCATGTCGGAGCTTTCTTTAAGTTGTTTACCAAAATCTCTCACCTTGTTGTCCAGGTTCCTTATGGTGGTTAAAACATCACAGAGGGAAGGCTCAGTCTCTGTGGCCAACTTTGATGTATCCATGGGGCTAGCAGCGCTCGCAGCATAGCTAGCTGTGGAAAGTTAACTTGTTTCCCGCGTTAGCATACGGGCTAGCAGTCTTGAGCGGAGAAAAGTCTTTACTGTTGATCGCCGACAATGTCTTTCTTGGTATCTTCGTCCTACCTTGCGTTATAACACCGTCGGTGAAGTGTAGTCAGCATATGTTTTAGTCAATGGCAGTATTTCAGTTCAAATTTGGGACCAAACGAACAGATCTTTTGTTTGCCCTGTTCGCCAGGTGTGTATAGAGCTCAACAGTCCCGCCCACAGCGGGTTCCGGAAGTAAAAATACAATGCAATTTCTCCATTGACAAATTGGAGTATAAGCCATAAAATCGTAACCGTCGATGGTAGACTTAAAACCAGCATGCCGACATGACTCAGCGATTGTATATGCTCATATAGACACCACAAATCATGGGGCACTACCCTTGTTTTGAGATAAATGTCTATAAATGTTTATTCGCGATGTCTTGGATAAGTACTTCATTACCCACCTGAACAATCCCACAATCCCACAGTGATTCCTCTGATTGGTGGAACTCATGCTGATGAGGAGGGGGGGTGTCAGTACCCGATCTGTGCTGCCTGCACGATCCGTCACGAGGATTTACGACACTGCACGAATCACGATCTGTTCCACGCTTCTGACGTTAGCCTCTGCCGGGAAGCTAACGTTAGTTTAGCTAACAGTTAATTTGGCTAACCGCTAGCTGACAGCTTGATTCAGTCTAAAATAACGTTAACTCAAACTTAACACTGGGTAAAGCCATCTACAGCTGACGTAACAGCCGTTATATATGTTAACGGTTATTTTCAGGTTTTATTTTGAGGGTCTTTTAAAGTTATTACATGCTGTCTCAGCTAGCGGTTAGCCGAATTAGCTGTTAGCTAAACTAACGTTAGCTTCCTTTGTTCAGTGGTGCGCGGTGGTTTATGGGAGGAGTAGTTCCTTCGCTCTGAGATGACAATATGTACACAGTCTTATACCTTTGACTTTTTTGGGATTTTCTGTTCGTTTTTTTACTCTAAATGATACGTTGTATGCTTGTGAGTCACGTACCACCTGGTTAGCCTAAGGCATGGTCTAAAACTCTTTATATACGGATTTTTCTATACGACAATGGGAGAAATGAATGGGAAATTTACTTCCGGAACCCAAGGTCTCTCAGAGGAGGGGCGGGACCAAATAATTTCTAATAAGGGAAGAAGTTCCACTCTCTCGTTATAGAGCTCAACAGTCCCGCCCAAAGCCCGTCTACGGAAAGCCATTCCACTCCCTATTCAGCCCTATTGTACCGAATTTGGTTGCAGTTCCACCAGAGTTCCACTGGGGGTGATCAGGGTCCAGTGCTAAATGAATGGGACTCTATGGAGCTAGACGGCTAAATTTGTCTCTTTTGCCTGATTGTCGTTGAGAAATCTCAGATTTGATTGTAGTTTTTGCAAAGTTCAACATGGATTATAGGTCAAAAGTTGAATGAACGAGTACTTGTGTCCTTTCGATTTCTTACAGGTTGAGTCGTTGTTACCCCTAACACGCTAGCATTCTGCTAATGAATACTGATTGTTCAGTGAAGGCCTGATTACAATCGGAGATCCCGCTTGACGGCATCCAAAGCAGAACCAGAATGTCAGAGTGAATATTTCGGCGTGAAACATTAGCAAACCTCTTTCTACCACGTGTATTAACAGGGAGAGCCTAACCTGTCAGCTGTGTTGTCGATGCTTCGAGAGAACAAAGGAAGCGACTCAGAGCTTGCCGTAAAGCAGTATCTGTGGCCGTATATGTGTATGACATCATTGACATTTTAAAAGGCTTTTTAGAACAAAAAAGCCACTTTAAAAAAATCTAACACCCAGCAGTGTGTATTTTCTTAGCCTCCCCTTTCGAATGCAACATTCAAATTACTAGACAAAAAATGATATCCTGAGAAAAGTGGATTTTGAGGGGTATAGCTCCATAGAGTCCCATTCATTCTGCACTGGCCTGTGAGCACCCCCTATATGGAACTGCAACCAGTTCAGAAGCCGGAAGTAACGAGAGAGTGGAACTTCTTCCCTTATTAGAAATTCTTTGTCTATACCGGTGTTGTATACGGAAGTCAGGACAGGACTTGAATCGGTCACCTGAAAGCAGAGGCACTGTCTTCCCCCTACTGGCGTGGGGGTGTAACGGTTGGATTTGTACACTGAACTGAGCAAGTGACTGCAAACCTTTTATATGCTACTTCAAAAACTTAAATGGAGCTGGTATAAATAAACATTTTCAAAACCACACTTAGAACAACCAAAAACAATCCCTAAAAGTTAGTTTTTGGTCTGGTTCGAACTAACCTTTAGGGAACCAGAAACTAACGTTCCCCAACGTTCCCTAAACGTTCTATGTTAGTGGGGACTATCCTCGGGCGGCCGGGCCCTTGATCAAGCATTTGTGGGTTTTTTAATCATTACTTTATTAGCCTAATTAGGTGGGGAGAAAGCTATGCCATAATCAGAAATATTATCTATATAGGCTATATTTAGGCCAAAGTAACAAGTTGGACTACAGTTACAAAATGCAACACGTGTCATGCGCGGAGTCTCCTCTCGCACACATCACACCAGGGCTGCTGCTGGGCTGTATGGTGTAGCTTAGCCTAACCCTTGTGTTGACTTCAGGTCACATTGGCCCATTTTAAGTTTTATATCAGAAAATATTGGACGTAGAAATAAGCGCTGAAAATGTTTAGAAGAAAAATTTTAAAATTTAAAACATTGGAAAAAGCAAAAACAAATTGTGAAAAAAAGGCGTCACAAATGTCAGAAAAAAAAGTCTTTTTTTCAAGGTTGAAGGGAGCTTGAGGATGGAAAGAAAAAAAGAAAAACAGGAGAATTACCTTTGAGCAAGTTTGGAGGAAAGTCGGAGGTATGGAACCATTTTAAACAAGTCGTGGGCAGTGACAACATATGTGTCGGCTTTGTCGAGTGCATTGGGCTAAGTGCGGCACGCTGCTCGCCTATGACAGCAAATAAAACGATGATGAACAGACACATGAAGCAGGCTCGCCGTGGCAGAAAACGTCCTCTTTTGTTACTTCTCCAAGCATGAGGGCGAAGCAAGCCCTCACAGAGAAATGCGTTGAGTTCAACCAACTCTGAATTGTAGTTGAGAACGTCAGTTATAACGGTCCACGTATTAAAAAAAGTGTCGGGTTGAAATCGGTCTCGGGTTGGGTCGGGCTTAATTTTTTGGGCCAGATCTAAGCTCTAACGTGACCCAGGCCACTGACACTGGTTTTGCTTCCTGCAGTGTTTGCTTGCTTCCACTAGATGGAGCAGACAACCACAACATCTGTCCTACAGATTAATCTGGTGCTGTAGCCTACACACTGAAAACTCAGCTGAGGAAACAATTAGGCTCACATATCCTGGTATTTTTCAACATATTATTCATTTGTTGACTGGTGTAGCTGTTAACCTTGATTATCATGTGAAATTGAATAAAACAACATAGCATCTGTGTAGAATTATTAAAATGATATCTGTCTGATACTGGTCATTATGCTTCTCAAATATATTGTTTTGTTGCAGTTGACTGCAGAAGATCTCATAATATCTAGTAATAAATGCCATATTTGTGATTATCATTGTGATGCCGGATGTTCTAGAACCGTTTTACATTAATGACTAATGGCTTATTAGAGAGAGCATAGGCTACTGAATAAACAATTCAATCTAAGATATATATATATATATATATATATATATATATATATATATATATATATATATATCTATATATATATATATATAGCCTAATCTAAAATCTAATAAACAAATATAATAAACACTTAGACTAAGATGTTTTATTCAACCAAGACCCCATGACCAATTTGATAACTAACTGAGTAAGAAGGGGCAGCTCTACAAACTGTCTGGTCATCAAAGCTTAAAAAAAGGCAAAATCCAGTAAGAAGTCCATCTGCATTTAAATACAAACCATAAGATAGAATGAGCATGTGTAATGCCTGTATATTCATTTTTTTTTTTATATAAATACTAAGCTGTATTTGTGAATGTTGTTTTGATGCTAGATGTAGGGAGGTTTACATTAACACCAAATGACTTATTCCCATTCAAAGAGATCATGCAAAACATTCAACTTAATCTAAAATATGCATAGTCTAAAAACTAATGGGGGTGAAGGAACAAGTACAAAATGTCACAGAAAACTAAAATAGACATGTTAAACATATAAAAAATGATAAAAATGTTGCAAGTTTATCTGAGGTTGAACAAAACTATGGTAGGGTTAACCTGTTTATGTCTTGCCCTTTGAAGGACTCTGTAACATTCATATTGAAAAGTGAAAAACGAAACAAACTTAATTATTTTGTACAAAACTTTTAATAAAGACCAAACCATATTTGTGAATATCATTGTGGTGCCAGAATAAACAACTAGAGTAAAAGTATCCGATCAGATCATGATGATCAACCAGTCGACTAATTGCGTAAGAAGGAGCAACCATTAAAACTGTTCGAGAAAATCTTTAAAATATGGTTATGAAAGGTAAAAGGTAAAAAAAAAAAAAACCTTGTAAGAAGTCCATCTGAGGTTAAACATTAAGGTGAATAAGAATGATGTTGTCTTTTTATGTAGACATTTATATATATGACCCTTTGTAACATATGTAGCCTGATGAAGTACAATGACAATAAATACATTATTATCGTTTAAAATTGTGATTATTATTTCCTGTGGGTTCGTGTGTGGATTTATGAGTAAAGCACGTTATGAAATCACCAGCTTCCTTTCTATCAGATGAGCAGAAACAAAAGAGAACGCATTTCTGGCACATCCGGGCTTCCGTAGATAGCAGGAGCGAAGGGACCTGCTTGCTGCCACAGCCTGAGAGCATCCTTTTCCTTTGATTCCTTATCATCCTCACCCAAACACAGCGAAATGACGGAAATAATGAGGATAGCATCTCTTCACTCACTGGTTTGCGGTTGTAAATCGTTACGGGTTACGTTAGTCGTTTGGCTAGCGTAATGCTACACAACATGAGGCTTTTTTTGTGATAAAGAGCAGACATAATAGCCTGTCTGTGGAAACGAAAAGGATATAGTTATCTATCACAGCGAGCTGGGCTGATCTTCTAGCTTTTAGTTTTTTTAAACAAACATATCTTGCAACAAAATGCTCATTGGCAGTTTTTTTTCCTCCTCGGCTGATGTGAATGAAATCAGTGGTGCTCCAGTAATGAAGATACACAGATAAAAGTGTTCGCCTGACAACATCAAGGTAGGTGCTCTACGTTATTTTCTTTCTGGGATGCGTTGTTTCAGTCAGCATAGCATCCACGCTTTCCCCTTTGTTTCCATCCAGTCTACATACAATTATCCTGCAACCTTCTGCTTTTATTTAAGCTTTGGATAATATGGGAATATGGTCGCATGCACTGACCCCTACCCCTCTATTGTTATCATGTACTGTACATTTCCACGAACTAGCAGCATCTTTACACCCGCCATACTAGGCTTCACTCAGCCTCCCTGCACTGCTCTTCTACTGTACAGTAAATGAACCATCTCAGCATACAGACTGCTGGGTGGTTATTCAGCCATGCAATTTGGGCTTAATTTAGAGCCTTTAAAACTCTTAAAATCCACTTTTTACACCAGCTGTCTGAAATTGCTTGCCCTATTTACCCCTAATTTTAAAGAAAGGATGCAAAGTATGTGGACTACAGCATCTCTGGTCTTATAGTCTGGTCACAGCACAACTGACACACAGACGCTCTGTCCCTAGACCATAATACAATCTGACATTGCTCTCGTTTATGACACAGGGATAGGGATACAGAGGCTATAGGAGCAATGGACTGGAACTACCTCGATTTGTGATGTAACTAAGTTGTCCAGTGCAGAGTGACCTTTGGTATTTCATCAAGTTAGAATTTTACCCCAACCCAGTGATGTTATCAATTGATTGCTTTTTCCGACCAACAGTTTAAAACCTAAAATATGCAGTTTGCTGTCACATAAAATGAGAGAAAAGCAGAAATACTCACAATTTACAAGCTGGAATAAGGCAATGTTTGAAAATTGATCAAGATGGTCAAAATAGCTGATTATTTCATATAGTCAGTCGAATGACTCCTCTTCCATAAACAGAGTAACTAGGGCTGGTTGATATGGTCCAACTCTGTTTTCTGGTTATTCAATAAATAGTCTATATGAAATAATGAGATGGTAACAGCTATTTTTGTATATTCCTGTGTGAATTAAAAACTTGACAAATGAAAAGTACTGAGTATGTTCTCATTTTATCAAGAACTTTAGTGCAAAATAAATCAGAACCTAAAGCGGCGTCCAAATGACAAGATAAATATTTTAACGTAGTTTGGCCACAGTTTTTTCGACATCGCAATAGAAAGGATATAGAAAAATATGTAGGATAGGCATTTTCATATTGTTTTGACAATATAAATGGTCAAATCGGCCAGTCCTAAGAGTAACCATCAAAAAGACCCCTGTTTTACAATAATCATTTATTCAACTGAGTAAACAATATACACATTTTATGTGTAATCTGTTGCCCATCTCGTGTACTTGAATAGTAACTTGCCCACTTAACAAAACCATCTCAACTCAAGGACCGGTTTCCTGCTTGTTCTGGAACTTTTGACTGTATCACATGGTCATCATGAATATATTGTGTCCGCTCAGTTTTTATGGGTTGATAGACCTTTTTATTGAAGACATTTTGACATTACTGTAGCTGCTTCAGTTTCAGGGCCCTGGTACTGTGCATGCTGGCTCACTGTCATAGCTTACTAGGACACTTGAATACAACAGAGACATCGTTAATGTTATTAGTAACACCTGTGCATTTTCTACTGTGAGAAGTCAAAATGTCTGAGTTGAAATAGGAGGTTGCACTTCAACAATGGACTTTGAGAAAATGAAGAAAAGGTAGCACATCTCAAGTTCCCAAATTAAAGCTTTAGTGCGTAACTTTTTGATATTAATGAACGTCTGTTACATTCAAGCCATTGCCAAATGAGTTGCTACAAAGCTAATTAAGACTATCAACTCCACACAACTCTCTCTGTAATTCTCAGTTATGGCTATGCTCAGAAGATTGTGGTGTCCGGTGACTTTCCCATGCAGAAACTCAAGTGAAGATAATTACCTCTTCTGAAGAGTCCATGTTTTTTTAAGCCTCCCTGCCTCAATGCTTATCAGAGAGCAGAGAGGTGGTTATGGCATTAGGCTAGTAGTTACTGTACAGGTGGCAGGGTGGTGTCTTTGTCTTTATTTTACTATTGTGTGTGTGTGTGTTACACAAGTGTAACTGTTTTCTGTTAATTGCTTATGATGGCATGATTTGTGAGAGCTTACTGCTGTCAAATGTGCTTTCATGAAGGCTTCATGCCAAAATGCATCAGCAGATTTGTCAGCAAATAATCTACCCAATAGATCCACACAGGGTGATTCTTTTGCTGTTTATGTCATTTTTCCTGATTTTGTTTTTAATAAATACAGATAAAGGTGGCAGGTTGCTCTCCTTACTAGGTTTGTGTATAAAGTCCTTCCTAAATTCTTTGCACGTTGCTTGGAAACATTTGTAAAACAGTCAACAATGCACACTGGAAGTCCCCTTCGCATCACTAACTGTCACATAACTGCCAAAAATAATTGTTTTAGGAGACCTAGTGATATATTAAACTTTACTGCCTACTGCCTAACCTGAATAAATGATGTTATTTAGTCATGTAGTCAACTGTTATTATCACAATGTTTTGTAATTTAAGGTCATTTTGTGTAATTTTTGTGATGTAATCTTCCCAGTTTACATGATTATTAAACCAAATTTGTATGTGTCAGGTCAGATAGGCTAACCATATTTCACATTACTTTTTTATATATATATATAAAACTTTATTTTCGTTTTTGTTAGTAGACAACATATATGACAAACATACATATAGCACCTAGCTACAGCTATAATCACATAATCTATGGCAGCTGGAGTTATTCAGTAGAGAAAGAAAATAAATAAGCTGCTTGTAGTTATGATGTTACTGACAGCAAGCAAGAGGAGCAAAAACAATGATAAAAAATACATAGAAAATAAATAAAAATAATAATAAAAACAAAATAAAATAATTAAAATAACAACTGAGGGGGGTTCATCTCTAGGGTGTCAGCTGGGGACAGATTAAGACAGTGATGGCAGGGTGGGAGTGATCCCAGTGGCATTGATAGAAGAGAAGTAGGAAATGAATGGGTTCCAAATAGTCCTAAATTTATCCTGCTTCCCATCTCTCAGATATCTTATATTTTCAAGATGGATGCAACTCATTAGGTCACGTATCCAGTTTATATGAGTGGGTGGTTGACTTCCAATTAAGGAGAATCAATCGCCTGGCTATTAATGTACAGAAGGCGAGTGCACCGTTATGGAGGTTTGACACATTTTCACATTACTTTTTTAACTCTCATAACGGGTTGTACTGTTATTGTTATTAATAGGCTAACGTTAGCTTTGTCAGTTAGCTCATTTAGCTACACCAGGCAGTTACTCTGTGTAAGTATTTAGTAAAAACGAAGCGCTACGTAAGGATCAGCTTGTGTGGTGCAACCGGTTTTCATTTAGTAATCAGGGCAGCACAGTGAAATTAAGTGAGGGTTCATTTTAATGATAAGAGATTTCTCTGGACACCCTGTAAAAAAACTGTCTCATGTGTGTTGTAGCTTAGTCGACAGGAGCATGTTGTGTCACTGTTGCAACTGAGTGTTCAGATCAGCTCTGTGTAATGATCAGCGCCTCCACAGTCCTTTTCACTATGCTCAGTCCTGCACCGCTGTAGATTAACTTGCTCCGATCTTTCATGAAGCTTTGTGAAATAAACCAGTGAAGAGGGAAAAAAACACTTTTTACATCAGATTCCTCAAGTTCATTCATTCATTCCTTGCAGGTTGGGATTTGTTGTCATGGGAACTAACCAGCCCTGAGTTACCGAGGGGGCGAGTTCAGAGACGTGTGTGTATGTATGTATGTGTGTGTGTAAACACTGTTTTAATTTTATTATTTCATAGAGTTTGGTTTGGTGACAAGTCATTCCTAGCATAGCTCCACTCAGCTTCAACCTGACGAGAGAGAGGTCCATTCAGCCAAGCGATTTGAAAACACCCCCATTGCCTCGGGAAGGGGTTAAGATGCCAATCATGAACCAAAGTGGTCCCGGTTTCGAATCCGGCCGCGCACCATTGTTCCATCTCTCTTTCTGCCTAGTTTCCTGGCATGTCTCCATTATCACCATCTAATAAAAGACACAAAATGCGCCCCATCCCCATGGGGGGCAGTGCTGTTTAAAGAAATACTTCACACATACTACAACAGCCCATGACCAGATACCTTATCGGGTACAGAAACTCAGTCTACTTTTCTATTCAACAAAACCATAGATATTGGCATACATGTATTCTTTCTCTTTTAGAAAGGATAAATACTCCAGCTATTCACTAAATAGCGTTACAAAAAAATAACATTCAAGGATAAAGCATAATTGGACAGTAGTGGTTTTAAGCCAAATGTCCCACTGATGTTTTTAACTCTTCTTTAAAACCCCTCACAAAATCCTCATCTCACTCCCTCTACCCACAATCCTTCTCCCAGTGAAGCCTTCCTTCCGCTAAAGCACTTAATTTATTTCTTTGCTCCATTGCCAGATGAGCAGCTGGATCAGAGAGCAACAGAGGGTGGGAGACATAGAAAAAGAGACAGAGTTTCCACTGTCTATGGATTGTAGCTACAGACAGGACTTTGTTGTATTTGCATAACGTGAGTGCAGCCTGCATGCTGAGAAACAGCAGACGTTACACGAGGAGAATTCCTCAAATGGCTTTCAGCATCCGACTTACAATGTGATAATACTTCTCCTGCATCGGGAGTGGCATCAAATACCTCTCCAGTCTGCGATGTGTCATTGATTGATGATCTCTTGTACATTTTGTCTGGCAAAACGAATTCACCAAAAAAAAACATGAAAGCGAGTGGGACCTTTTTAAAATTAAAGCAGGGCGCACTTGTTCTTTAATGAGAGAAAGCAGAAAGAAGAGCAGAGAGGCAATGGTATATCAGAGATTTAAACTGTCCAACCTCCTTCAGATCACAGACAGCTGAGAGCCAATTTAACATCCGCATGGGCTGAGCTTAGAGCAGGGTTGAGCACAGAACACTGGAGTTTTGTTCTGATTAGCTCTGCATTTACTTACTTCTCGTCTGCCTCCCTCCACTCAGCTGCTTTCGTCTTTTGATCTTTTTTGTTGGTGTTCCGTTCTGTTTTTAGCATGATGTCTTTGTTGCGTCAGTACGCTTTGATAAGTCCACAGGCTTCATTAGGTGAAATTTGTCAAATACAATAATCAGTACAATAACAGTATTATAATTATTATTATAATGTTTCCTTACGTAATAAACTCTGAATAGTTCTCTCTATAGTGAGCAGAATATTTCAGATACCTAGGATTCATTAGGTGTAGTTTTGCACAACTGTAATTTTGACATCTAAGGTGACGCATAGTAGTGTAGATGGCAAGGACACTTCTTTTTTTTGTTCCATTGTAGGAAATAGAATGAGACTCAGGCTTAATAAGATATTGAATTAATGGATGGTAACGTTTTTAGCCATGCTAGCGGCATTGCTCTAGGGTTGGCAATGTCTGTCGGTCCACAATAGAAATTCCAAGACTTTGTTGATCCCTGAATTTTCCTTTAGTGCCACCATTAGGTTGACATTTGCGTTTCTTAGTGAAATGTCTCAACAGTTATTGGTACACATGTCCTCCTCAGGATGAATTTAGTGCTTTTCATCTAGTGCTATCATCCGGTCAACATTTTCATTTGTCCAATTATTTGGTTTATGACCAAATACCTGCAAAACCTATGACATTCCCATCAGCCTCAGCTGTACTCTGTGTTGTGCTAAACTAAGATGATGAACATGGCAAACTGTATACCTGCTTAACATCAGCATGTTAGTTTTGTCACTGTGAGCATGATGTTAGCATGCTGATGTTCACACATGTTCACGCTGCCACACAGAGCAGCTAGCATGGCTGTAGACTTTGAACATTTATTGTTCATGAAATGTACTTGTTCCTGAATCCTGACAGGGTGGCTTGTGTTCACTACAAATACCCTTACAGGACCATGAGACTTTAAACTGAGATGATGTCATGCTTATAACATTACTTATTTAGAGTATGGTGAAATTATACAAATATTTCATTTAAAGAAAATATAATACAAACCATAACAATCAACATATTTGTTTGAGGTTTCCTGTTTAACAGTTTTACAGACAACAGCTTGGAGTTTTATTTTGTATTATCGCCAAACTCATGGATGTTAATTAGCTACGGATGATTACATTTTCCAGCAAGAGTTGTCATTCCAGCTGGTGAAATAACCAGCCACTGGCTAAAACTCTCAACTCCTCTGGCTCGTCAAGACAATAGGTTAACTTAATGCAATTATGATTTGAAAACTGTACTCTTTCAAATTGAGATTTCAATATAAAAACAAGTTGTTGTCCTGCATAGATAGATAGAGTATACATTGGTCATTCCTCTCCTCTCTGTGTGTATGTAAGAAGAAGATGACAGTGGGGGAGGGCAGACATCAGAGCCACTCTCATTTACCACTCCTGGCTTCACTTCTCATATTTTCCACCATTTATTCTCTCTCTCTCTCTCTCTCTCTCTCTCTCTCTCTCTCTCTCTCTCTCTCTCTCTCTCTTTTCTGTCACTGGCAAACTGTACTCTTTGGCTTTTATCTATTGGGTTCATATGTATAAGTACAATATAGTGGATATATGTGTATGTATAAGTACTATATGGTGTATTTGCATCAACAAACCTCTATCAAAGCGGCACACACACTATACAAATCATGAAGCACTCTCAGTATAAACCTGGCTCAATGTAAACTCAGTGTTATCTCAATCCTGCCTTCAGCTAGGACAAACATGATTTAGGCGTGCACCTCTGACAGCAATCGATCATGTCATTTACACTTCGGCCTTGAGTTATTAGACTCATCTGGGACAAATCAAAGGTTATCATGGAACAAGTTATTTTTGCTTGTTCTACTTACCTAAGATTCCTTCTGTGGCTTTGCTGAAGCAGATAAACATGGAGCAAACAATTTTTATTTTTTTTATTTCTGACTTTAAGTTGTTTACCTGTCTGTCGTTAGTAGAAGTTGTGATAACTGCAATTCCCCCCCCCGCCCTTTGTGCCATAAAGCAATACAATATATATTTTTAAAATTTAAATGCACAATAAAGCTTGCAGCTAGTTGCTCTTCTGCAGTACAGAATGAACCAGCGAGGCTAACACTTGGGTGCAGGACTCCAAGTAATGATTATGTTTATTATTATTATTATAAATGAATAGTAAAATCAGCAAATTATTACATTTGAGAAGTTCAAAGCAGTCAATGTTTGGCAATTTGCGTGACCAATGACCTAAACTATTAAAGCTTTAGTGTGTAACTTTTTGATATTAATGAACGTCTGTTACATTCAAGCCATTGCCAAATGAGTTGCTACAAAGCTAATTAAGACTATCAGCTGCACACAACTCTCTCTGTATTTCTCAGTATGGCTATGTTCAGAAGATTGTGGCGTCCGGTGACTTTCCAGCGCAGAAGAAAAATGGCTACAAGCATGGATGACATTGAAGAATCTGAACAGGGTTTTTGTTATCGAAATTGCCATATTTCATCATTTGACATGACATACGTTCAGTGACTGCAGCTTTGAAGATGATGTAGATTGGATGGATTCATTATTCACTACAGTCGTCTCCCAAAATAGAAACTGGGTAACATAAACACGATGTCAGGCTGAATAATGAAATGCCAGTTCAGGCAGATTTGCAGGCTACTCATGACCTTTCATCTATGTAGACTGAAGTTTCCCATTATTATCATTAATTGAAACTTATTTATTTATTTAATATCTTATTTATTAATAGTAATTAAACTTATGAAATGAACTGACTTTAACATATAATCCATAGAACAGAAGAGGTGTATTTGCACTTACTGTTACAAATCACTTTAGCCCCGTCAATATTATGTTATTATGTTATGTATGTTTTCGGTTCTTTTTTTTTATTCAGGATTACGGTAAAACTACTGGCCCGGTTTCCATGAAACTTGGTGGAAGTCATGGGTCAAGGACGAATCCATCACAATTTGGAGCGGATCCAAATCACAGGGCGGATACACAAATCATTTTTTTAATTTCATTAACATTGCCAGATAGGGCATGGCCTTGGCGGAGAGCTGCACTCTTCGAGTGCCCTTCTAGTTTCCTTTTGTTTGTTTGTTTGTTTGTTTTATCTCTACACTTTTCTCTGTAAGGATAAAAGAATGAACTGCTGAATCCAGTCAGTAAATGAACACTGAAATGTCAGTGTTGTGGTGGAGTGGATTTGAGTGCCTGATTCATTCATGACACACCATAATGCATCTCCACAACAGCGAGACTGAAGCTAGGTCACAAAAATGAATAAAAAAAAAATCACTCCATCAATGCTCTCAAACTCAGTGACTGGGTGGAGTATGATGGGTCCTAACTGACATATTGGTCCTGCTAATATAGGTGAAAGTGGGCGATAGGTGTATTGCTACATAACACATAGGCTACTGCGTATTTGATTGATAGTACATTTATGAGATTAAAGCACAAAAAAGACAGAATATCATGCTCAAACCTCAGAACTGTAGTGAACACCGTTCATCTGCCCACACGGCCATGAACAGAGCTGGATTAAAATCAGAAAAATATCTCTTTAAATTAGTAGCTGATATCTAAAATTGATTTTTTAAAGCGCATTTAGACTACTTGAAACTGAATTTTTTTATTTTTATTAATTTATTAAGCATTTGGTCTAATACATGTGAAAGAAATTGTGAAATGCTTATCACAAGACCCAGAGCCCAGAGTGAAATTATTACTGTAAATGTCTTGTTTTCTTTGGTCAACAATCCCAACAAAAACCAAAATCCTCTATTCAACTATTCAGTCTATATTCAGAGGATGAAGAAAACCACCAAATGTTCACATTTGCGAAGTTTGAACCAGTAAATATTTATGGCATGTTTTGCTTTAAAAAAACAAAAAAAAAAACAAGTTAAGCAATTAATCACTTATCAGTATTGTACCTGGTTAATTCCCTCTTGATCGATTAATTAATTAACCTATTAGATTACTAATAGTTGTAGCTCTATTTTGAAGAAGAGATAATGTGGGAGCAAGATTACATTCATGTGTCTTATATGTTTAAAATGTATATGAGCTTCAGTCTTAGTCTTAGTAGATTAGATTTTAGTGTTTATCCAGGCTGAAACACAGACAATGGTACAATAGTACAGTAGGTCATATTCTTAACTGCTGCACAATATGTTGTATCGTTACCATCATGCCCTGCTTCTTAGTGACGTGACCCAGATCTTCTTAATGACAGTGTGTAGTATGCACTGTCTTTGTCTCTCGGTTTACCCCCCCCCCCCCCTTCATTTTTTATCACTCAACGGGGGGATATAAATCTAACCACAGACCCGGTTAGACTGTGGTTTTTGATTTTGATTGATTTGTAGTGTTGAATAATGATTTTCTGTAGACTTAAGATTGACTTGCAATAATTCTGACTTAAGTTTTTAAATTGTACATAGAGATAAAAGCATCAGACAAGTGTAATTTTGACATGCTGCTTTAAAGTGACATCTTTTTGTGTACAGTGAATGAAACTCGAAGCATGTATGTATGTAAGAGTGAAAATATATGTATGTGAAAAAAGAATGTACAGTGGGGAGAAAAAGTAGTTGATACACTGCCGATTTTGCAGGTTTTCCCACTAACAAAGCATGTAGAAGTCTGTAATTTTTATCATAGGTACTCTTCAACTGTGAGTGACGGAATCTAAAACAAAAATCCAGAAAATCACATTGTATGGTTTTTAAGTAATTAATTTGCATTTTATTGCATGACATAAGTATTTGATACATCAGAAAAGCAGAACTTAATATTTGGTACAGAAACTTTTGTTTGCAATTACAGAGATCATACGTTTCCTGTAGTTCTTGACCAGGTTTGCACACACTGCAGCAGGGATTTTGGCCCACTCCTCCATCCAGATCCTTCAGGTTTCGGGGCTGTCGCTGGGCAATACGGACTTTCAGCTCCCTCCAAAGATTTTCTATTGGGTTCAGGTCTGGAGACTGGCTAGGCCACTCCAGGACCTTGAGATGCTTCTTACGGAGCCACTCCTTAGTTGCCCTGGCTGTGTGTTTCGGGTCGTTGTCATGCTGGAAGACCCAGCGACGACCCATCCTCAATGCTCTTACTGTGGGATGGAGGTTGTTGGCCAAAATCTCGCGATACATGGCCCCATCCATCCTCCCCTCAATATGGTGCAGTCGTCCTGTCCCCTTTGCAGAAAAGCATCCCCAAAGAATGATGTTTCCACCTCAATGCTTCACGGTTGGGATGGTGTTCTTGGGTTTGTACTCATCCTTCTTCTTCCTCCAAACATGGCGAGTGGAGTTTAGACCAAAAAGCTCTATTTTTGTCTCATCAGACCACATGACCTTCTCCCATTCCTCCTCTGGATCATCCAGATGGTCATTGGCAAACTTCAGACGGGCCTGGACATGTGCTGGCTTGAGCAGGGGGACCTTGCGTGCGCTGCAGGATTTTAATCCATGACGGTGTAGTGTGTTACTAATGGTTTTCTTTGAGACTGTGGTCCCAGCTCTCTTGAGGTCATTGACCAGGTCCTGCCGTGTAGTTCTGGGCTGATCCCTCACCTTCCTCATGATCATTGATGCCCCACGAGGTGAGATCTTGCATGAAGCCCCAGACCGAGGGAGATTGACCGTCATCTTGAACTTCTTTCATTTTCTAATAATTGCGCCAACAGTTGTTGCCTTCTCACCAAGCTGTTTGCCTATTGTCCTGTAGCCCATCCCAGCCTTGTGCAGGTCTATAATTTTACCCCTGATGTCCTTACACAGCTCTCTGGTCTTGGCCATTGTGGAGAGGTTGGAGTCTGTTTGATTGAGTGTGTGGACAGGTGTCTTTTATACAGGTAACGAGTTCAAACAGGTGCAGTTAATACAGGTAATGAGTGGAGAACAGGAGGGCTTCTTAAAGAAAAACTAACAGGTCTGTGAGAGCCGGAATTCTTACTGGTTGGTAGGTGATCAAATACTTATGTCATGCAATAACATGCAAATTAATTATTTAAAAATCATACAATGTGATTTTCTGGATTTAAAAATTACATGGATGGAAAATTACAGACTTCTACATGCTTTGTAAGTGGGAAAACCTGCAAAATCGGCAATGTATCAAATACTTGTTCTCCCCACTGTATGTATGTGAGAGTACCAGTATGAATAATGTCTTATACGGCCCCTCACAGTTAGTGCCAAGCCAAAGATAACTTCTGTCTGTCCCACTGTGCACTGGTTGGTTTGTGGGAGATGAACTTGCCCACAGCAAGATGTGCTGGAGCCATGAGAGAGCTGTGAGGCTCCACACTATCAAGTGTAGCATGGCTAATGCATTTTTTATAAGACCAGGAGGGCTTGGTTGTAGGTTAAAACGCAGGGGCCCCCAAGGCTCAAGAGAGTGAGAGAGAGAGAGTTGCTCTGGCTGTGATCTTCATCCAGCTAAAAGTATTGCCTTTACACCCATACTTTTTTCCTACAACAGTTTTCTGTTCTCTTTCAGTTTTTACTTTTATTAGCTACTTACAGTCAAAATATGAAGAAATATTGCATTCACATCGTTTTAACCTGCAATAACAGTATTACAACACCAACATATTATCAGCTTTTAAGTGTACACTTTCTGTTAGCTCTGTTTATGGTCTCTACCAACTCCTGAGGGAAATATCTGTCTCTTTAGCTGCTAAATACTCCACTATGTTTACCAGCTAGTTGCTAACTGTGTTCAGGTAGTGTACAGTGGGATTTTAGAGAGTTTAATTGAAACAGCTAACTACTATGGCCAAAAATTATGTTATGAGAGCGAACTAAAATAGTAAAATTACAGGCTGGAAAACAATGAGAACAACGAGTTTAAAGTCGCTATTAAAGCAAAAGTTTTACATTTTTGGAAATGTGCTTCGTATGAAGCTCCAGCCGTTAGAAACAGCTAGCCTGGCTCTGTCCAACGGTAACAAAGTGCGCCTACCAGTAACTGTAAAGCTGGGGGGGGGGGGGGGGCAGTTGCAACCACAGGAGACTACAGCAAGTGGCTGTGCGGGCCAAGTGGCCAACTGTAGCTTCATAATTTAACAGACCCACATCAGAGTGGTATCGATCTTCGATCGGCAAGAAAGCAAAAAAAAATAATTTCCCAAAATGTCAAAACTATACCTTTTTAAGCTCAGAAGAGCTATGGGGTATCACTTGTGACACCTTACATACAAGTAGTCATGATCCAGCGTTAACTTGAAAAGATTTATTGAAGCCGCTTTAATGGCTGAATAAAGATAATACAAGTGGTCAGATGTAGCTGTCATAGCTGTAAGATAAAATACATCTTCACCAAGGATGACAGTGGGAGTCAGTTATCTGTTGTCACATCAGTTGGTAAAGATGAGTAGCCTGGAAAAAATGAACAATACAAGGCTTGTAGCCTGAGGTCTGCGGTGAGAACATCTGCTGAAGTTCTGCTAAAGAAACACACTGAGATGGAGACTCAGGATATAGCAGGGTGTGTGTATGTGCAGTGAGCATCTCACAGTGCTGCTGGGAAAGGATGGGCCTCTTCTCTGTTGCATTACACCTTATTATAAATGATCAATGATGACAGGAAGGTCAAGGCCTGTGTACAGTCTCATATTCTTAGTAA
Source organism: Sander vitreus (assembly GCF_031162955.1). Taxonomy (NCBI): domain Eukaryota; kingdom Metazoa; phylum Chordata; class Actinopteri; order Perciformes; family Percidae; genus Sander; species Sander vitreus. Next base: position 15,739,475 of record NC_135866.1, read on the forward strand.
ATTTAACGAGCTCAGCTCTCGGATGCTAAATGGATAGAAATACAGTACGTGGAGTCCTCAGGCAATGCAACTGTATTATTTTAAATTCAAACAACCCATCTTCAATGCACCCCTCTGCACTTATAGATTGATGTTTTCAGTTTTATTTACACCTGATTCACAGCTTCCACTTACCCTAATGCTCCAATCCCCATCCTTTCATCCTTCTTTGATCTTCTGCAATGTGCTTCAGCAGGGTGACCTCGGTTAAAGCCATGCGTGTCCACGTGTGTGTCTTCCCTGCTGAGGTGCCCTTGAGCATGAGGCTGATCTCCTAACAGCTCCAGTGTTGCTGTTCTCTACCTGAACCTGAAACTAAACTTATACGTCCTTGCAGAAACTGTTAAAAGGTCACCTTTTTATCCCACATAACCATAAGTGTGAAGGTAATTCTGTGTTGGTGATTCTAGTGTAGGTTAGGTGGTGTTTTGCTGGGGAACCTGTGAAGTGTTGTGTTAGGGCGCTGACACACAGAGTTGATTATCGGCCGTCGGACCGTCTGGCGAGGTCACTGACTCGAGTCTGTTCTGTGTGTTCCGTGCTGTCGTCCGTCCGAGGAGCTGTCGGCCTTCATTTTGGCCGACCTGACATGTTCAGTCGGAGACAGGGCAGTCGGGACTCATCCGGAAATGGGGAGCGGATGAGCCTCTCAAAATCGGACAAAAATCTTTTAAACTAACCTTTGTCGATCTGAAATGAAGACAGATTCAGCAACTGCATGGCCTATTTCTCGCTTAAAATGTTTTCAGAAGAACGTTTCGGTGAACTATTTTAGTACAATATGAGATCGTATTCTGAACAAGCCGCCATAGAGCGTATGCTCAAGTTGGCGTCTCTTCGGTGTGTTCTGAGGCACTTTTTGGACCTCGGGGACCCGACTGATCAGTCCGACTGCCTTTTCTGCCGACGGTCGTCCGTCTGGTTGGTGTGTAAGCACCTTTACCTGACTGACTGACTGAGACTCACCTGGTAGGAAGGCGACCTGAAGCAATTAGAGGTGTGAGAACGGCTGAGAGAACAGCTGGAAATCAAGGTAACAGTGGTAGAATGTGTGTGAAGATGGGAAAACCAGAGGTGTGTGTGTTTTCATTATTATTATGCAAACATCAACAAATACTCTGTAGATTCAGTAAAAAGCAGTCATGTATGGCTTTTATATGAAAGATGCCAATCCATCTGCACTGCTTTGACTGCTAGTAACTTAAAGTACTGATGCATATCCTTTAAGATAACCAATCTCATGCTAAGGTGCACTGCAGGCAGCTGAGTTGCAGCATTGCCAGCAGCAGTAGATATAGTCACTGTATTCCTGCAATAGATAATGTATGACGTTCATTCCGTTTACATTTTTTCCAGATTCCTTTTTTTTTTACGATTTATTTTTACGACCGTTTCAAAACAACAATGGTGGATGTGATAGACATATGGTTCATCCAATCACCTGCCAGGTATATTTTTTGAACGTGCCCTTTTCCAAACAGTTTCCATTGACGGCTTTTCAGATGGTTCTGTAGAACAAACCATCTGGTTCATTTAATGAAATCAATGAATTTAATTGAGAGAGAACGATCAGATGCAGAGAAGTGTGTGTGTGTGTGTGTGTGTGTGTGTGTGTGTGTGTGTGTGTGTGTGTGTGTGTGTGTGAATTCATAAAAAAAAAAAAAATGATGAATTGATAATGAAAGTAGTCATTAGCTGCAGCCCTGGTCTATTATATAGAGACAAGCTAGTAGGACAGCTATTGTTACATACAGTGTTTTTATTCTTTTCAATACATCTGCTTTATTACAGTCTCCAGATGGATGGATTTTATACTTTGGTCTTTTCTTTTTGACAATAAGAACGCCCTGATTATATACGTATATAGAAGGGCACACATATTAATCATATCCATGATACAAACTTTGTATTTTTGTAATTTAAACTGCACAAAGGTGTACATCTCACAAATGTGATCTGGTGATTCCCTTTGTGTTCCTGTCTTTGTGGAGAATGTAAAACATGCATGCGTTTTCATGTCAGGTTGCTTGTTTGAAATGAGAGATAGCACTGCATAGACAAACTGCTATACATTAGGAGTGGAAGGAAGAATTTAGAACTCTTTTAATTTGCACTTTCTCAACACATGTACTGAACCTGAGCTCCGCTGTAGACTTAACTGGACTGAACTCTGGGACTCCATGCTTGCTTTTGATCCCTTTGGCCCTGCGTTATACTGTAGCTGAAGCTAAACTCAACCCACAAATGTTCCAGTGGAGCTGACCCATAGTTAACAGTGGAGGATAAAAAGTATCCAGAGCAGCTCTGCACTAAATGCTATAAACTGTAACCATCTGACCAGTAGAACAGACAGGGATGATTACTATGTAACGCTACAAATATGGCCGTTGTCATTTCTAAAAGGATAAAAATCATTGAATGTGACTTCACACATTGATTGTGTAACAGACATTGCTGCTCAACATCTCAATGTTTTGACTTGTCCCTTTACATAAAAAGCCCCCAGTTCAGTTTCAGTCCATCTCTTCTTTCAGCATATGCTTGCTCTAGACTCGGATGAATTATGTACCCTCACAAATTACCAGTCTGGTCACCCGTCTGGCAATCAATTAAAATTTTAAGATACAGATGTTGTGCGAGCTTAAGTGAGCACATTTTTTGTTATGTGTGTGTATGTGTATGTGTGAGTCTGAAAGTGAGGCATCCGTTACATTTATGTGACAAGAGCAGGAATTTTTAAACAAGTACAGTACTTAAAGAGTTCCATTAAAGCCTGCAGATGTTCTTGCGCATGCAGACGTGTTTCCGCCTATATACTGCAACCTAACACCTTGAATTGACTAACTGCACTTTGTGACAGATTGGTTTGAACATACGCACACTGTCACTGAATCATGTACATGTGTTATATACTTCTAGTCTAATCTGACATCTATGTTCTTGTCTACTGTAGCGTTTCAGTGCTAAAATGACATAAAATTACACTTAGGTCAGGAATTCATCGACCGTACGGTGTTGTTCAGGTCTGTGAGCGTCACATCTGTAATTATATACAAAGCAAAGCCAGAAACCACAGTACTACAACTAAGCCCTGCAGTGTTATTAAAATGTAAATTTCAGAGCTGCATCTTCAAGGAAGAACTTGGTTAAAAATAAATAGAAGTTGAACATTCAGTAGAGCATTTTTTTCATTTATTCTTTAAATAAATGCACCTATGAGAAAAGAAGCTACATATTACATTTGCATATCAAGAACTTGTGTATTTTTATAAAAAGTTTTCATCATACAAAAAAAGAGCCAACATTTACAGTAGATTTTACATATTTATATTAGCTTTTCAAACATTTCAACATCATGTTTTGAGAAGTTTGGAAGCCAGTGATCTGGATTAAAGTTCAAAGCCCAGTTCTTTGGCCTCTGGCTTTAAGAGATCTCAAATATTAGTTTTCATTGCCATATTTATGCATACTTGATTTTCTTAACCTTATGCCATCTGTTGTGCCCCAATAGCTACAATATTTCCCTACAATGGCACTTCCTGAACATACTGTTTATTTTCTGGTAACAAATACAGTGCAGTACAAAGAAAATGTGTTTTTGGAAATGTACAATCCCTGTGCCTTCTGTCACAGCTGGTGGTAACAAACCTGAAAATGTGTTAAGAGTTTCCCCTGACGGCTCATTTCAAAATACAAATCCAAAAGTGCGAAAGAAAGTGTTGGTTCCCGGGTGATACAGGGAAAAGATTCCCAAAATGTAGTGTTTGCATGAATGTTAGTATGCTCTGTACCAATGGAAAGCCAGTCCATTAATTATGAGTTCCAAAAACTAATTTGGCTTGTAGTTTGTCAAGAACTGAGGAGTAAGATGATCACAGCAGCATATGAAAACAAGAAAGTGACATTAACATTAAAATATCTTCTCCCTACATTTGCAAGAAAAATAAATGACATTCTGTTTAATGTTTATCTCTGTCAGTCTTTTCCCTCTCTTTCTGAGGCCAGTTGGTCCCGTATATTTTAATATTCTATTCAAAGCTTTGGTGAATCAACATCCTAAATTCTGGTTGAAGGGGTGTTTGAAAACACTCTACTCTTTTATTTTGTACCCAGCTTTTATCTGAAAACATGCCAAAACATCATCGTTATCACATTCAACGTAGTCATCGGTGGGTGAGAACGATCAGATGCAGAGAAGTGTGTGTGTGTGTGTGTGTGTGTGTGTGTGTGTGTGTGTGTGTGTGTGTGAAATGAGAGTCAAGGTTAAAAGTTTAACAAATGCCAACCCAAGTTACCAGAGCCAAAGTTATGTATTCAAATTGTTTATTTAGTCCAAACCCCCAAAGCTATACAAATTGCAACCATACCAAACAGATAAAAGCCTTAAGTTAAATTAAGTCCTCTTAATTGAGAAGCTGCAACCAGGAAATGTTTTTACTGCTCAAACTCAAAATCGTCATTGATTTGTAAGTTGGCACTGATGACACACTGTGTTAGTTCAGGCAGAGCACTGACGTTGCTTTTGCATTAGCTGTTTCATTCATGCTCCACAATCACTGGCTGTTTGGCTACCAGCTGACTACTGTAGTCGCGTCCACTTCATTCATCTATTACTTAATATGAATTAATTCTTCATTAGCAAATTTATAGGAACTTCATCCCTGTAAAACGGCAAATTCTTGTTTTTACGCTTTAGTTATTGTACAAATTGAACAGATGATAGTGTGTTAACTAGTGAGCTGTAGATGTGCTGGTATGATAGGTGGATCTTTTTCAGCTTTAGGAGAGAACCGGGCTAGTTGTTTCCCCCCGTTTTCAGTCTTTATGCTAAGCTAGGCTAACTTTCTTCTGGCTTTAGCTTCATACAGATGTGAAACTGTAAACAACTCCACAGCGCTGCGGAGGAGGGTCTGGCTAGTCCACACAGCATAACGGGATGGGAGAAAAACGTGCTCTGGTTTATTGCCATTTCTTTAAACGCACTGGGCAGTGCTCTGGTTTATTGGCATTTCTTTAAACGCTAAGCACTGGGCAGTGCTCTGGTTTATTGGCATTTCTTTAAATGCTAACCACTGGGCAGAGCCACGGTGCCGCTGCAAAATAGCCTCGGGAAGGAACTTGTTTTGGTGGAATGTGTTTGTTCAAAAGTTGTTTTAGTCGTGCAACAGAAAACTCAGATTGGACCGATAGTCTAACTAGCTGTCTCGATTTAGCCTGCAGCGATCTGAAGAGCAGTTAACCATAGTCCTCATAAATTGACCGGAGTTTAAAATTCCAACACAAAGAAAGCGGAAGGTACTGGACATCTGGCTGAAAAGAGTGAAATCCGGGGGAATTTCCTGCAGCAACAGATCAATCCCGGAAGTGGAACGTTGTGGATATAGACTAGCCCGGTTGTTAACCTCTGTGACGGAAGCTGCACTTTATGCAGCTTCACAGAGAGATTAGTGAGCCCACTGCTCTCTGTGGTAGGGAGAACACTGACATCCTTACAAATGACAAAGATTGGCCCCATTGGGACCTACCTCTGGTTTAAGTTTGATGAAACAAGGAGGCATGACGAAGTATTGTGTCCTTGATTGGTTTGAGTTGTTACTTTACACTTTAACCACAGCTCTATCATTGATTTTGTTTATAAACTCGTTTTGATATTCTGTTACCCTTTCCTTCTTTGGTTGTCATCTGAACTGTCTTTTATTTGCTCATTTAGAAACAGCCTTGAAACTTAAGAGACAAAAAAGGGCAGTTGTATTCCGCCTCACAAATTTTAATAGCATTTCTCTGTGGGTTCCTTGGCAGACATTATATGATCGGGGACTGTTATGAAATATATTACTGTTGTTAAAAAGGAAGTTACTGTACAGGGATCCTTGCATAAACTGGTTGCATAATACTGGTATATTTCTCTCTGTCACTGTTGCCATCTCTGTCTTTTCTTCTTACTCTCCTTGGTCTTTCTCTCAATGACTTAAAAGCTTCAAAGACATATAGTCATACATGACTTTGTTGGTGACACAAATGTGTCCCACCTTGTATACAATCCCAGTGAGATGTCCCAGAGAGAGAATTCAAGGAGACAGAAGCCAAGTGAAAAACATGAGATTTTCTTGGTACCATTTTATTGTCTTTTGTTTCGGTCTGCTGACCTTTTTCAAGACAAAAAAACTCAAATCCCAAGATAGTACTTGTTGTCCTGAGAAAAGTCAGTTGAATGAAATGTCAGTAAATAAAGAGGCTTAAGTGCAGATGGATTTAGTCCTTGTGGGCCTTCGTTTTCATACCTCACATGAGCGAAAACGCACTGACGTGTGTTGTATCTACATTGATCTCTGATAAGTCCTGTGCAGCTGGTCATCTAGAGCAAAATAGGATCTCAATCCTGTGCGTATTTATTTCTTCTGCTTCTCTGCTGCTGATTTTTAACAGTGTTGCACACATAGTTCAACAGCTGTTGGCACCGAGGGCAACCTACTTGCCCCTGAGCTCTGTAGTTGCAGCAGAAAATGGGGAATGTCTCTTCTGTGTGTCTGACTGATTATCTGTCCGACTGCCTCACTACATGTCATGAATTCACCCCTGATACATTGCATGCCAGCCTGTTTAGTCATTGAAGAGCAGCACGGCTGGGAAATAAATCCTGACCTGCACAAGCATTATGGTGCAAATGGTGTGCGGTGTCCCTGTCAGCAGAAATCCATCTCATTAACTAGCAAGTTACACACACACACACACACACACACACACACACACACACACACACACACACCCCTCGATGCTCACTCTGGGCAGTCTCAACTTTGTTGCCCACTGACAAACAACAGACACAGCAAGAGGCAGCCAACTTTCTGGACAGGCAGCAGCCATCAGCTCAGTCACCAATGATTCAGCCACTATGTTTCAATTTGCTGTATTTTGCCTTAACATGTCCCGAGAAGCAACATAGTAACTCACCGTATGCTGCATTTTACTAGCCTGACAAGCCAAACCCACACCAAGATGTTGGGTCTGGGAACTCACCATTGACAGGGCTCAATTCGAGGGGTGGGATAAACGGTTGTCTTTCAAATTCCCTTTGCACGCAATAGGATAGAGCTACAACCGACCAGAGCAACGCTAGTGGATAGATTAAAGATAGATTGCTGTATCCGGTTGGCAAATCTTCCTTTTTTAAGAATGACTTCAGTGCTGTTCTTTGTACTTTACTACGATTCGAAAGACTGCTGTTCGCCAGCAGCAGCAGCCATCTTCTTTGTTTTCAAGTAGCAGGGAATTCATGCGGAACCGTCGCAACTCTGCCGTCATTATGTTAAGCCCGCCCACCGACTCTATACACGATGTGATTGGCCTGACTAGAGTTTGGTTTTTCCAGCTCGCAAGCCAACGGAGAGTTGCTAGACGACCCTGGCTGCAAATTACATTTGCTGCCGCTAGGGTCAGTCTAGATTTCTAGGCTAGCATTTTCCCTTTTTGGGTTTCCTGTTGGACAGTTTAAGTTGTTTTGTATACAATATACATTTTGGTACAGATACCAATGTTATGGTACCATGTTAATACCATACTTTAAGAAATATTAACTTGTTTGGTTGAATAAAATGAGCCAAAGTTGTTGAACATTAAATGCTGTCTAAATACAAGCAGCTGCAAAATACACTAAACTTTTCGGCCATCTTGCCTTCATCAGTGTGGTGCCTAAAGTTGTTTTTGGTTTCCTTATACACAGTTCATTGATCAGTCATGTGACTTATAGATCGCTATAGACACAAAGTATCTTTGTAAAATAATTTTTACAACATACCATGTTTCCACCTAATGGATGCAGAAAAATATAAATCACTATAAATACAAACCTTACAATATAACAAACTTGTCTTTAGTAAATACATGCTTATATCTTAAGCCATCAATGGAAGATACAATTTCCATTTTATTTTTAAATACAAAGCAACAAATACTGTTTACTTTAAACCTAATTTTTTTAAACTCATTTTTTAAAACTGAATTCTCAAGTCTCTTACATTTCTTTTTAGTTATAGATAACCCTCACTCATTTTTACCTTTGACTTTAACAGATCCGTCCTTTCCTGCAAACTGTAAACAACCATAGACGCCACCCAGATGAAAGCAAGATAGCTGTTTTAATGGACTTGGGTTCAAGCTCACATGCTTGTTCGAAGTATCGGATATGTGTGAACAAAAGACCAGAAATAGAACAAATCAATAAATAGCATGAAAGTAAGCAGTTTGTAGTTAAAGACACTATAAGCGTATGTTTCTTCCTGTCTGTTGGAACAGCCAATTTCCAGAAATGTAAGATATTTGCTAAATATCTTACTTGTTAAGTGCCACTGAAGTGCCAGATATCCACCCTTTTCCAATTACCAGCTTAGTATTTTAACATTTATCACTTTCTCTCTTTCTTTCTCTCTAACTCTGTTGGTTTTTCATAAGAAAGTCTGGTGTAGGTCAGTGTTTTTGTCGTCTACTTCAACCTCATCTTCTTTTCTCTCATTGATTGGAAAAACCATAAACCTACAATAAGCATTGCTTGTGGGAAAGCTCTTTTTCTCCCCTTTTGCTCGTATGTTCAACTCCATTGTGTATTCCCTCTTTCCTTCTCATTCCATCATAAATGCTATTTAAACCACTTGACTGGAAAATTGACTTGGCGTGTCCATTCGCCTGAACGGCCGCAGTCAGAGTTTTTCATTTGTCTGCATCTGTAGATGCTTTTATTGTTGGTTGCGTTTCTGTCAAATTCTCTTGTGTACTTGTTTTGGTAACACTTTATTTGAATGGGTGTGCATAAGACTGACATGACACCGTCATTATTATGACATGACACTTGTTATGAACATGAAGGAGTCAATTGGAGTGTTCATGACTGTTGTCATTAAGTGTCATTCGGTAAATTATGACACTTTTAATGCAAGTTAGCATTGTCCGAGGTGTCTTTGTCATGACAACTTGACATTAAGCAAGACAATACAACCTGTCGATATCTTTGTAATGACAACTTGACTTATTAACCTTAACATTAACCTAGACAACATAACCTGTCATAAGTATATCATGACAGGCCCAATTATCAAACTTTAATAAACTATTTAGCTTCAAGTTACATTACATTAAACTGTCATTAAGAGGTTGGTTTTTACATTGGCTGTCATGAGAGCATTATAATTGTGTCATGAATATTATTCCTTGACCTCAAGTAAAGTGGAATCAATTTGGACTTGTCATTAAGATGTTTTAAAAGTTATAAGACCAGTTTGACAAAAGTGAATGCAGTACCGTTAGATATAACGTTAGCTTTAGGCTAACGTTTCTTGTTGCTAAAACTAGCTTACGGCAGCTTACTAAAGTAACCGCTAACTGTAGCTAGCCGTTAGCTAGTGAATTCAGTTAGCTGTACAGCTGTAAAATTAGCTGACTCAGCCCAAACATTAACAGCTCATAGCTATCCTTTAACTTAAACATTTGATAAATGAGTGTCATTAAATTCTATTTAATGTAATTTCTTAGCTTCATCCTAATTTATTCTTTCCTTTGTCTTTTATTTTCCTTCAGGTGCCTGAGATTTTCCTGGTCTAAGACTTATAGAAAAGAGAGCAGTATTTTGGCGATCACCAACCAACAAACTCTGCGAGTCTGACTAACCTGATGCCATAAGAAAAGGACATCTGGACTGAAATGCCAGCAGGACCCTCTCCACTGATGATGAATGTTTGTCAGCAGCTCCCACTTGTGCGCCATCACTTTGGATCACTTATCATTTGAAAGTTTAAAGTATTAGTTGATGGACTAATTGGTCATCGTGAAACTAACTGGACTGTCTTTTAACATTGGGATACCACATGGCTGCAGCAGCAACTTCGGACACTGGGATAGCCACTGACCCAACAAATGATCACATGCCCATATCAGCAAAGATTTATCCGAAATATGGGCCTTAAATCTTAGATTATACTGAACTCGTCATTTGTACTTATTTGCTATATCTACAGTTATGTGCGTTAGTAAATAACTTCCTGGATCATCTCACTCAGATTGAGGCTGATTACAACATTTTAGTACTTTTGTCATGCAGGGAATCTGGGGACGCATCAGAAACAAGCTGGCAACTAAGACTTGGCAACTCAATTGTAGCTGACTGTGTGGCCTTCCTATCCTCATTAATGACCCCATGACCCCTGCAGAAGTCATATATTTGGGTATCAGCTAACCACATGTTCTTATCAGACATCTAATAGCAGCCGTCGGGATGAGCACATGTCTGTAGCCGTGCCGCGCCAGCGTTGTCGAGGCTGGCGGTCATCTTCCACGGCCATGACCCGGCTGATGTTGGGCAGGACTCTGGAGCGCATCTGTAAAGGCGTCCTGCTGCTCTGCCTGCTCCACTTCCTCATCATGATGATCCTGTACTTCGACGTCTACACGCAGCGCTTCGACCTCTTCAGCCGCTTCAACAACGGCCGCAACGGATCCAGGAATAACGTCAGCGGACCAGCAGGGAGCGGACACCATTATTACTATTACAACCTTTCCAGGCCCAACGCTACTTTAGCCAGCTACCTAGCCACAGGGGAGCAGCTGGTGCCGAGTGTGCAGCCCGAGACCAATCAGACACCTTCCCCCAAACCGCTGCCGCCGTGCCCCGAGATTCCACCAGGCCTTGGTGAGTAATAATTGATGGTTCTTCACCACCATTTAAAAGTGTTAATAGAAATCTAAAAGGAACCTAGACGATAGCTGGCTACATAAGCTGTCTTGAATCATTACAGTCCCGTAAACTGTGATGATAGTTACACTGTATGTGTATATGCCACAGTTTAGTAGGGGTGGGGGAAAAATCGATACAGCATAGTATCACGATATTTTCCATGGCAATACTGTATCTATACACAGACGCCAAGTATCAATCTATTATTAGTGAACTATTGTTATTGTGTTCTTTATTAGTGGGAATGCTGATTCAGCAGCATTCCAACTATTGTTATTCTGTTCGGCCATTTTTATTATTCCGTACGTTTTTTGGCTCTCCGTAACTTCTGCATATGTTCAACTATTAAAACCATTCAACTTTTAAAATGTTCAGCTCTTTCAGCTAATGATGGGACTTCTTCAACTTTTTTTCTACTATTTATACTTTTTTAAATATTAAGCTTTTTAACATTGGAGTCAATGAGAGCGTCCTTCAAATCCTCTTCTGCTTCAAAATGTATCTCCTCCTACATTCTTTCACCTACAGACATGATTCAAACTTTAAACTGTTCACAAAATATTCAGGTATTCGGGGTGTGCTCAGTGTTTTGATATCTTTTACAGGTTTTGTGAAAAAGCTGTTAAAGTTTAGTGTTCGTTTCAGGAAATTTTATTTATTAAACAGAGTGTGTATTGCGTGAGTTAGAGTGGATGATGTCATCGCCAGAGCACAGAGCCTTAAAAAAATTATTTTTGTCCCTTCTCTATAAATTGTTCTCACACTCACAATTTTTACTTGTCATACACAATTTATACATCAAAACGTAGGTATTTTTCTCTAGTTTCAGGCAATGTGCTCAGTTATGCGATACTAACTAACTAACACGTGGAAGCTATTGGGTGGTGATAGCGCAATGGATATGACGCATGCCCTTGGTGTGGTAGACCTGGGTTCAAATCCCACTGCGATACATTAATCACTGTGTCCCTGAAGAAAACACCCAAGCAATTGAAGCTCTCTCTCTCTCTTCTGTCCTTCTCTCTTTCCTCTTGTTCAGCCCCCTTCTTTTCACGCAATATATTTCACATCTCATCTCAGCTAGATTGATGCTTTTTCGTTCTATGCAGTGTATATGTCTGATAAGTATTTCTTTTTTCAGCCTTTTCAGACAATTTCAATTTTCATCTTTGACAGTTTTACAGTTCAGCTTCAAGCTTTTCTAACAATGTATTTTAGCTCTTCACCTAGGTAATGCAGTTTCACTTCCAACTCTGACAATTTTCCAGATCCAGTTTCATATTTCTGCATTTGAAGTCATCATCAGTTAGAAAATATATTCAGACCTCACAATGTTCTACATGTTTTGTCATTGTTCAACTTTTAAAGTCAACAGTTCAGTTTAGCAAGCTTTTAACTTTTTAATGAAATTCATAACTTTCAACGATTTCCACTTTTTCAACTATTCTCACTACTTCACCTTCTTCTTACCGATTTAAGCTATTCATCCAATTTAGCTTTAGCTATTCAGCATTCCCACACATTTTCTGCAGGAAATGCATTTTCTAGTTATATATGTGTTAGTCAGTTTGTCTGCTTGACAATCATTATAATATTGATGTATAATAATAATAATGATAAAAAAGCGCTATATAAATGTAATGAAGTATTATTATTATTATTATTATTATTATTAATAATCCCATTTTGCAGCAATAAAATTGCAGTGAGATGAACAAACAGAAATTTATCTTTTAAGATAAAACAGATGTTGGGAAAAATTTGAAGTCGGAAAAAAGGTAATAAATATATCGCAGAATATTGCAATATGTTTAAAATTGCAATAATATTGTATCTTGACTTAAGTATCGTGATGATATCGTCAGGCCTCTAGTGATTCCAACCCCTACAGTTTAGCGAACTGTCGTGGCTCAAGGTGTTTCCAGATTTCAGGCGTGGCTAATTTCGGGCTCTGGCTATCTCGTGGTAAATTTAACCGTTGCATCCACAAGAGTGCAAGATTGACGAAAAGACTATGCAAACTGATCTGCGCTCTTGGGTTGTGTTTGTTGACAAGGTCTCTCTTGTTATGAGAGGAGTTGATAGTGTGTCCATTTTAGTGTATTCAGTCAGTCGCTGCCATGTAATGCTAGCTAGCCTGTAGTCTGCAGATTTTGGGCCGGTGTTTTGTTGAAAAGAAAATGACAGGGGCAGATGTGAAGAAGACATTCTGTGCTGAAACAAGGGGTGCACGATATTGAAAAAAATGTGATATTGCAATATCGATAATGAATATTGCGATATCGATATTTTTAAACATATGTAAAATTACCGAAGTTATGGGAAAACTTTATAAATAAAAACAAGTTTTCTTACAACACAAGGTTTATTTCAACTGACGGTCATATTGGACTGGTACAACATGTGTCTACAGAACAGGACATGTTTTACTGGTTGGACAGTATACAATAAATAAATAAAGAGCATGTCTATAGAACAGGACATGTTGTACTGGTTGTATATACACTACAGTATAAAAAACAATGCAATGCACATCTGTTGGCTTAAAGCCAAAGTATTTCCAAGCTACCGAGGAGGAGGCATTACCCTACAGTCACATTAGCTACAAGAGACAGAGACAAAGCGACAGGCTACCATTCATTTTCAATGGGAGTGGCCAGAGCCATAGAGATATACAGTGGGGAGAACAAGTATTTGATACACTGCCGATTTTGCAAACATTGGTCTAACTCGTCTCCATACCTTACACATATCATCACACCAGTAGCACAAATGATGAGTATTCTACCAATATCATGCAATACTAGTCATCTCTCAAACATCTTAGCGGTTACTTACACAGACATTAAAATCATTTAATCAAATTCTGCCCCATTAAGTATGCAATATTGCATTCATGTAGGGGCCCCATATTTTCCAAAATACCTCCTGTCTGTTGTTAAAGTTAAAAATTAATTGTTTGTAGCTGGCCATTTTGGTCACATTGTATGATTTTTTTAAATAATTAATTTGCATTTTATTGCATGACATAAGTATTTGATCACCTAACAACCAGTAAGAATTCCAGCTCTTACAGACCTGTTAGTTTTTCTTTAAGAAGCCCTCCTGTCCTCCACTCATTACCTGTATTAACTGCACCTATTTGAACTTGTTACCTGTATAAAAGACACCTGTCCACACACTCAATCAAACAGACTCCAACCTCTCCACAATGGCCAAGACCAGAGAGCTGTGTAAGTACATCAGGGATAAAATTGTAGACCTGCACAAGGCTGGGATGGGCTACAGGACAATAGGCAAGCAGCTTGGTGAGAAGGCAACAACTGTTGGCGCAATTATTAAAAAATGGAAGAAGTTCAAGATGACGGTCAATCTCCCTCGGTCTGGGGCTTCATGCAAGATCTCACCTTGTGGGGCATCACTGATCATGAGGAAGGTGAGGGATCAGAACTACATGGCAGGACCTGGTCAATGACCTGAAGAGAGCTGGGACCACAGTCAAAGAAAACCATTAGTAACACACTACGCCGTCATGGATTAAAATCCTGCAGCGCACGCAAGGTCCCCCTGCTCAGGTCATGCTTGGTCATGTGGTCTGATGAGACAAAAATAGAGCTTTTTGGTCTAAACTCCACTCACGGTGTTTGGAGGAAGAAGAAGGATGAGTACAACCCCAAGAACACCATCCCAACCGTGAAGCATGGAGGTGGAAACATCATTCTTTGGGGATACTTTTCTGCAAAGGGGACAGGACGACTGCACCGTATTGAGGGGAGGATGGATGGGGCCATGTATCACAAGATCTTGGCCAACAACCTCCTTCCCTCAGTAAGAGCATTGAAGATGGGTCGTCGCTGGGTCTTCCAGCATGACAACGACCCGAAACACACAGCCAGGGCAACTAAGGAGTGGCTCCGTAAGAAGCATTTCAAGGTCCTAGCCAGTCTCCAGACCTGAACCCAATAGAAAATCTTTGGAGGAGCTGAAAGTCCGTATTGCCCAGCGACAGCCCTGAAACCTGAAGGATCTGGAGAAGGTCTGTATGGAGGAGTGGGCCAAAATCCCTGCTGCAGTGTGTGCAAACCTGGTCAAGAACTACAGGAAACGTATGATCTCTGTAATTGTAAACAAAGGTTTCTGTACCAAATATTAAGTTCTGCTTTTCTGATATATCAAATACTTATGTCATGCAATAAAATGCAAATTAATTACTTAAAAATCATACAATGTGATTTTCTGGATTTTTGTCACTCACAGTTGAAGAATACCTATGATAAAAATTACAGACTTCTACATGCTTTGTAAGTGGGAAAACCTGCAAAATCGGCAGTGTATCAAATACTTGTTCTCCCCACTGTAAATGTCATAGAGATTATAAATATATAATGTCTTTCTCTATCACTCTGGGAGTGGCCGTTTGGCCACGAGCGACTGCCAATCAGAGTGAAGGCAGCGTGAGGGCAGCGTAACGTATGTCAGTGGCTCGAACGAGTCGAAGAAAATAATTCAAGATGGCGGAAAACGCTTCAGGACATCGTATTTATGTATATATCTGATATGTTTGGCATTTCATCTCATATATTGTTACTTTTATCGAGAAATAAATACTTTTAAATCTAAAAACATCGTTCTTGTGACTTAACAATACCTCTGAAGTAACTTTTAAGAAGTGGTTTAAGGTAGCACTGGGGAATTTCTGTTTACTGTTGCCAAGCAACCAGGTGTAGGCTAGGCACGCCCAGGAGTGCCCACAAGCGAGTGCATGTCGCTCTCTTTTGTAGCTAATGCATGGGCGTAAATCTGATCTAACAGTAGAGGGGGACAATAAACTTATAACATTTCTGAAGAGCAATTTTTGAAGGGGACACAAATAATACAGCCACAATTATACTCATAGAGGACATGTGTATGCAGATGAAAGCCTTAATACTATCATTAGTGTAGCATGGAGACTGTACCATTATCCTTCTTTTCAGTGTTTCTCTTGATTCAATGAAAAAGCTGATTAATTGACCAAAATATTCTTCTTTAAAACCATTTATTTATTTCTAAGTTGTTTACAATCAAGCCACAAAAATACCTTAAAACATAATGACTTATTTTGAAAATATTTCCCCATATAAAAGAAATACAATGCTTTTGTACACTTGTTAAATTAGCTGATCATAATGTAAATTAGTGAGCCACTAGTAAAGCTCATCTGCTCACCCTGATGGCCACACACCTCCAAAAATATGAACTAAGCTCAACACACTTACCTGAGGCTCTACACCTGACTGTCCCTGGTCTCCCTGAGACTCTACACCTGACTGTCCCTGGTCTCCCTGAAACTCTACACCTGACTGTCCCTGGTCTCCCTGTTCCTCAGTTCTTTCTGTCTCCTTTGCCTGTGACATAGTGACGTTAGTATTTCCATAAGCACCCATTCTTATAAAGATGTTACCAAATTGTCTTGACATGAGGACTTATTGTACTTGGCGTTTTGGTGTACTGAAAAAGGATCTTATCTCTATTTTTCTTTTCTCTGTCATTTTATCTGGGCAACAACAACACAAATCTTTAATGTCAGATGTCTAAATATGAGTTAGTTTCATAGGTTCACCACACAGTCATATTATAATTATAAAATGATCTTGCGTCCTCCACATAAATATTAGGTTTCTTCTGGGACAGAGGATATATATTTAACTGATCAGCCACTTAACTTCATATTCAGCAAAACACAACTGTAGATCTTCAATATTAACCCTAATATCAGTTCACACACATAACATTAGGCTTATCTCTGTGGTAACGTTAGCTAGTTGTAGTGGGTGCATTTATATCCAACAAGCTATTAAATAAGCTAGGTAACATTACATTATATTACACTAACATAGCAAACTTTTTTGTCATGACTACTTCATTAATTACTCAGCATCATTTCTATTTGAGAAAAGAACAACTTCATCCGATGTTTAATGTGAATAAAACAGCCTTGAACCGCCTACTTACTACATACCTGTCACTACCCGATGTGACTCTGAGTCTAGTGCAGATCCTACAGCATGCAGTGGACCAAACCACTGTG